>NC_080422.1:91558230-91858230 GCF_029873635.1 Malania oleifera
CAACTAGTTTAATCCACGCCGAAGCAAACTCAAAATCCAAAACCATCAGATCATCGAAAACCCAAATCACTAAGAATAATAAAAATAGTAGTAACTGAGGATTGAAGCTAGAGAAGTTGACCTGGCGACGGAGAAAGTCCAGGGGGTGACGAGCTGGTCCTCGGTGGCGCGATCCTCGCCGTACACGTCCTCAACGCCGCCGCCGGCGGTGGACTTGGGGTCCATTTCCAGCACCGAAGCTCCGTCTCTCATATCCTTCAACGTGCTCTCCATTCTTCTAGTCTTGGTCTTCTTCTTCACCTCTGCCCCTCCTCCTTCCCCTCCAATCGGCCCGTTGGGGCCAACAGCTGCTACGACCACAGGAGGACCAAAGCCCTTTCTCTGATGAGACCCAGAGGAGTTGAAGAAGCTGTATGTACCACAAAAACTGGAGGGTTTGTTCTGCTTAATAATACCAATCAACAGATTAAAGAGAAACTCTGCTTTATCGTATCAGGATCGAAATGGGAGATATCTTTTTCAGTATGGAAAATTCATCACGTCGGCAGTTTGAAAAAAGGCGAACCCATGAGAGTGTTAGCGAAATCAAATCACTTTATGAAAAATATTTTTTTAAAACAATTTGAGTGGGGAGGTCATGGTCATGATCGAGAATGGACTAATGATGGGGTTCAGGCTGTTTACCATTACGGATGAGTTGCAACTGTTCAGCGAGATCATTGTTGAAGAAAATCTAGATAAATGTCGAGGGCAAGAGAGACTATAATTGATTGGGTTCTGTCGCTGTTCGGCGCTTGGATTTACGCGAGAAATCTGTGTCCATAAGAGAGAGAGAGAGTTGAAGTTGAGAGTAAAGGACAGGTGGATGTTGAAGAGCGCAACGAATGGCGCGTTGTCTATCTAAAATGCAGTCAGTCAACCTCAATCCTCGTCTCTCCTTTTTTCTTCTTCAACACTCGAGCTTCTTCCAATTTTTTGTAAAAATATTTAAATTAAAATAAAATAAATACAATTATAAGATAGTTGCCCGAATAATTATAAAAATAAATTCAAAACTAATTTTTCAATAGTTGATTCCACTCAAAATGGACCATTAAAAAATCAATTTTATTTCAACCTTACCCTTATGAATGAAAATGTCATGTAATTAAAAAATCAACTTTCTAAAAGTCAATTATTATTTAAAAAGGTATATAGAATTCAAAGAAGGGTTAATTATAACAAGGAACCGACTTTCCAAAAGTCGATTTTCATTTTTAAAAAATTACATCAAATTTAACCGATTTTTGAAAAGTCGGCTCAAATTACATAACTTTTAGTAAATATGACTTTCCAAAAATTAGTTATGCCCCATGTCATCTTTCGTATCCAATTTATGTTTTGATTTTTTTCGTTTTCCTTAAAAAATTTTGTTTTAGTTTTGTTCCCATATCTTTATCTGTTTTTGATTTATTAAGAAACAGAAAAGTTAAAAAAATATTGTAAAAATGGCTGAAAAGAAATTACAAAAATGAGTTAAGTTTTTTTATTTGTACAATATTTATAGGAAATAGAAAAATAATAATAAACAGTTTTGATATTATCTATTTGTGCAAATAATTTTAAATTTTTAAATAATTACAAAAATAGAAAACAATTTTTTATTTTTTTAAATAATTACAAAAAATGACACCTTATTATATATATACACATATGAAAGTTGAGAGAGAGAGAGAGAGGGTGAGAATTTGCAGTGTATTTTGCACCAAATTAATAATTTATAAATTAAGAAAAATGATGATATTATATTTGTAAGTTAGGAAAAATATATCAAATCAATAATTTTTAATCAAACAAAGGGGTAATAATTTGTAGTTGTTGCTAAAAATAAATACTATTTCACAACTTTCAAGTTTAATGGAATGAAGTTTCTTAAAAGATAGACTAATTTAATCCAACAAAAAAAAATAACACAACAATTTGTCTAATGAGTCTTAAAATATTACTTTGCAAAAATATATTTGTGTGAAGGGTATGAAATGTTGATGTCAATCTTGAAAGTGTTGGATTGAATTAGGAGCATTAATAATTTCTGGCTAATATTTAATAAGCTCTTGGAAAGATTATAAGTCTATGAGTACATGATTTTTAGTCTTTCCAATACTTTGGAAATCTCTTAAGAATATTCATAGTAGCTTGAATTCATATTTACTCCGAGTAAATCTCCTAAATTAAAATTTTCAAACACTTCGGCAGCCGCTATTCTGCAATGTTTTGTTATTGTATGTCTACTTCCCTTTTATTAATGTGGAATAGAAGTACATACACAATGTAAGAAAAAATATATACACGTATATAATAATGTCACAGAAAAATATACAATTATGCTCCAAAAAAATACAATCATGTTCCACAAGGTGGGTGTTTCCTTTGCCTTTGTGGTTTTACACATGGTTACTACTGCTCTATGGCAACACCGTTCGTACGTTGGCAACACCGTTCGTACGTCGTCATCTCCTATGTCCATCTACATCCTCATTAACATAGGATATCCCCAGGATTTGCTACTACAAGCCAGCATCATCCTTTAGCATATAACCAAACAGACCGAACGAGATCAATAATGAAATCAAGAAGTGCTGGTATCGCTTATGTCCCGAGTAGACCAAGGGTCGGCATGACGATATAAACTGTGGTGGTTTCAGAATGAACGGTGCACTGTTGGATGCCCTATATGGATCCTAAGACTCCTGCATGGAAGTATATGACCTCTATGACTGCAAAGTAGAAGCATCGGCATGCTAGGGGGAGGTATGTGATGGTATAAAATGCTCCACCGTTTGTACTGTATAATCATCAATCCCTTGGTTGAACTATGGCGACTGGGTTGGTGCTCCCCCATGTCCTTGAGCGTGACCCCCTACACCTCCAGCAAGATGTAGCACGAGCTCTCCTATGTGGCGCTTGCTTAGCAGTTTCGACATCATCTGCACCATCATCGGTGGCAGGGGTAGCACTGTAAACTAATCATCGAGCCTCCTCTGCCACGATATGTGTACGAGTCACTGCCTTTGGACTAGCAGAACAATCTAGGATGTAGTCAAACAATTGAATGTCCACCATCATCTGCTCCTATAACAAAATGTTATAATAACATTAATAAATTATTAAAAAGAGTTGTATGTTAATTATAAGCATTGAATAATTTAATCGTTCACCACTTTCATATGCAAACCAATGGTCCTGCTAATGTACCAAACAATGATGGACCGATACCACCAACTATATCCATTCTTGGCCCATAGAGGAGTAGGCTTAAGGAGGGGAATCTTAGTCAATATGTGTACGATGTGGTCCAATTACCATGTTGACTTTTTGAGTCTGATCCCTGTTTTGATGCTGATAAAACACATGTTTTGTCACGCCACGAACCCAACAATTGAAGGTGAAAAAGCAACTTAATTTGTCCCTGTATCATACAAAATCAAGATACAGTACAACAAATGAGGGTCCAACCTCGTGGGGTTCCCAAACACCCTATACACATCCACATACACAACGGAAACACGGAGAAAAACAACCTTTCTATACATGTTCAGTACCATACCAGAGTTTGTACAAAAGAGTTAACTCCACTAAATACAACACAAATCTGGGTATTAGCCAAAAGACCACCCAGTACAGTCCTAATACTTACCCAAGTACTTCTCGCAGTACACTGACCACTACGCTCCCAACAATAGGATGCTAGTTTTGTTACTCGAAGGACCTGAAAAATATGTACGAACAGCATGGGTGAGACACCTCTCAGTAAAGAAGAATCAGGTTATATCGGTGTGTGGCGTATGAGTGTTATCATGACATACCAACATGCATAGTTAATAGTCAAAACAGTATAATCAGTTCCAGTATTTTCACAAAAGAAATAATACAATTTGGTGTCGTCACACCCTTCGGCTCGAAGTCGGACTGTCTGGTGGTATTTCACACCCTTCGGTAAAAAAAATCGGCAATCTGGTGATATCTCACACCCTTCGGCAAACATTGGCAGTCTAGTGATATTTCACACCCTTTGGCAAACGCCGATGCCCCCAGTAACCTAGCATAACATCAGCCCACAGCGTTGAACTGGTGCAGATCTGGTGTTCACACACACTTCGACTCAAAAGCCGGCCGATCTAGTAGTATTGCGCACTCTTCGACAAAAGCCGGATTTCAAAACCTGGAACAATTCGGAACCCAGTTCCTATTTCACCAAAACACAACTCATGCATCCTTATATAACCAAACAAACCACACCCACTTGGTAATCTAGAAATCATGATTTTTCAAATGTACACAGTTTAATAACGTCAAGGCACGACCATCCCTAACATAGTATATAACATAATATACCAAAGGTTTTCCAACAAAACCAGGGATTGCAGCCTAGTACCCCCTTTTCCCAAAACTGTTACATGAAAAACCCACAATTTTACCAGTTAAATTTTCCCAAATGAGTAATCAAAACACACACAAAATCGTGGATCACAGTTCTACCGAGTCCGATTTCAAAAATAGCCGACATAAGCATAATTTCCCTTACCTTTCCCCAAATGACTAATCCCAAACTCCAAGGCCCCTAAACAGCGAACCGAGTTCCAAAACTTACATACCACAATACATAATATACTTACAAACCTATTCTCTACACAACTATAGGATCAGAATTGAAAACCGAGTCTTACCTGGATTTTGAGCCAAAATCCAAGAATACCCGAAATGACGATTTGATCCTTAGAACTTGTAGAGAATCCTTCCCTGATCCTCGTGGTAACGTCGGATCAGCGATTCTTGCAACGTATGACACTGAAATCTAGAGAAATAGCGAGTAGGTTGAGTTTCTAGAGAGATAAAGAGAGGATTTATGATTTCTTAGCTGAGAAGTAATGAAAATATCTATTTATTGCCCCTTGACCCGGCCACTCCTCATCAACGAATGGTATCCTCGTCGACGAGCCCTTATGTAACGACCTCAAAATTCTTATCAAATTTTATTTTATTTTTATATATATACAGTAAACATTCCTACGCAGCGGAAACATATATCATGAAACCATTTATACATAAACTGTACAATTCCAGATTCTAGAATATACAAACCATACAAAAATGCCACTCTAGTATCATCTATCCCAAAAACATACACAATTTTGCCAAAAACTCACCTTATAACCAGGGTGACCAAACACTCTCTCTATTCGCGAGCCTGATCTGCTCGCCTATCTGGCTCACCTAAAAAATGTTAGAATAAAGGGGTGAGTCGACACTCAGTAAGTGGAAATATGCTATCACTAGTGTGTGGCAACTAAGTTAAGTATGCTTTTAAAATAATAACTGCTTTGTAATGCAATAAACAATCTGTAAATCATATCTTTCAAACATATCTTTCCTTCTCAATTTAAAGTACACTGTATCATCTGTATTTTTCTACTTTTCATACTGATAATATCATATTATACTGTAAAACTGTAAATATATAAATATCTGTACTTTATCCCTGGGACTCTGTACATCATGATTTGACCCCTCATGACAGGGTTGTGCGGCCGTGGATGGGACTCTATCTGGTCGGCCCTCCATATAGGTCATCATACTCTACACTATCTCAGCCTGGTCAAACTGCATTCTCTCCTAAGCTCGGGACTGGCTACTACCTCATCAAACCAGCCCCCTCAACCCAGTGTACTGGGGAGCTGCATACTCTCCGAGCACAGCTGACGGTACTCACATACTATCTGAGTTATGTGGTTGCACTCTATCTGAGTTACTATTTTCATCGTGTTTCCAAAATTACCATAACTCTATCTTTCTGTATTGTAAACACTGTATCTGTACCATCTTGATGCTACCTCTGTATATCTATTTGTGTATTCTGTATATATATATATATATATATATATATATATATATATATATATATATATATATATATATATACTCTGTCTGTGTCTGTATGTTGTGGTAATAGGAAAACATGACATGTTATAACACTGTATATATGTATATACTGTTCTGTAATAAACTGTAATATAAAATACTAATCTGAGTATCTGTATACATGTATTTGGATATATGTATATAACCGTTTCATGAACTATTCATATAAAACTGTATATGCATGTACATTTCTCTGCGAATATAAATCTATCTCTGTATAATCTCATAAGCTGGAAAATCATATCAAATGTATACACTATCTATATCTTTGTATTTAGTATAGTATGATGTTTCATAGCAACTGGATATATGTATATAACTGTTTCATGAACTATTCATATAAAACTGTATATGCATGTACATTTCTCTGCGAATATAAATCTATTTCTGTATAATCTTATAAGCTGGAAAACCATATCAAATGTATACACTATCTATATCTTTGTATTTAGTATAGTATGATGTTTCATAACAACTGTATAAATTCATTCTTCACATGAAAAGTCTACTTAGGCCACACAAACATTTATGCTCGTTTTCTATAAAAACAGTATAATAGACTGACATAAAAATATGCTTATGAAATCTCTATTAACTTTATTAAAACTCCTAGCATAGCATATTTCCCTTACCTCAACTTTGAAAAACCCCTATAAAAATCTGGCTCTATACTCGCAGGATTCCTAGATCAACCTCCTGAAAACACAATATCCTAGAACAAAATATTATTATTTTTCCACCTACATCATTTCTTATAACTACCATAAAGCCAGAAACTCAATAAAAGGCCTTACCCAGAATTTGGGATGAAATCCAACTTCGTTTTCTCGACAATCCGCTCCAGCAGATTTGTGGAGAACTCTGCCAGGAGCGTCGTGGTAGCTTCGGATCGTTGATCCAGTGACCGATGGGGCCGAAAACGAAGAGAGAAGGGAGAGAAAATCGAAGAGAGAGGAGAGAGAGAGATTTTGTAAAAATGAAAATTTTCCCCGGATTCTGTATATATATAAACAGGGGATTTCGTCGACGAGTCCTTCGCAAATTTCTTCAACGAGACCCTGTATTCGTCTGTTAGAATTGGTGTATTCCCAAGAGGGGGGGTGAATTGGAATTTAAAACTTTTTCACATAGGTTAATTTATCCAACAACAATGAATACACAACCTAGGGTCAGTCTATGTAATTTCCAAATGTGTAGATAAATATATCGTGGAAATTAAGTCATACGCATCATTCATCCATAACATACATGTGCGGTAAATATAAACTGCATGAATATAAACAAACACACGATATGTTATCGGGGTTCGGCCAACTGTGCCTACGTCGCCACCTCTAGCTTGCAAGCCGGAGGATTCCACTAATAGCTCACTTAAGGGTGGAACGGCACCATTTACAACCAGGTCAAATTAACACAGGGCTGACCTCAACCTTAACCAGGTCAATTAGCGGGGCTGACCTCAACCTACACGTCTTAACAAGACGACGCACCTAGCTTTCCTAACCGGGTCTAAGCCAATCCGGGACTATTCCAGGGCTAGTCTCCCTCTTCAGGCCCGTGCTTGGAATACAACAGGTTCGCTTAATAAAACAAACGGTACAGTGATTTTGCTTTCAAGTAAAGCAGATTTGTACCCAGTTACGTTCAATCACATACACCACAATATGAAATAATATGTAAGCTCAATGTGGTCTAGATGGTTCAACTCTCAAAGTATTTTCTATCAGTGTAATGTGTACGTGAGAGTGTCAAACAAACAATCTTTGTATCACAAGAAATGTTCAATAAATAAGTTCACACAAAGATGTCTAGTCTCAAGTATTTCAATCAGCAGGATATTTCAAGCATGTGAGTATCAAATGAAATATGAGCTCGGTTTGCAAAAGATGCGTAATCTTTGTCTTCAGCAAATAATATATAAGTGAAAGAATATTGCAACAAAGACCACTATCTCATAAACAAATATCTCTTCAAATATATTTATCAATACAAAGCACACTAGATATTTGAAAATGATTTTCAAAAGATTTTGCAAACAAAATACTATAAGATCTTCTCAGGATATTGCAATGAATGGCAAGCTTAGAATATCTAACAAGGTCTTCTTAGGATAGACTTATCAACAAAGTCCCCTAAGAATCCTTAGGTTTTGCTCTCTAATAAAATTGTGCCAAGCAAACAATATAAGGAGAGCAAACCTATTCAAACACACTCAATCCACTTACAAATGATGTAGGCAATGATAGAAGGTAAGCTTGAGTGAATGAGGCCCAAAAAATGAGTAGAATAGGGTTTTTATTTTTCAGAGAATTCTTCCCTAATCAAAGTGGCTAATCTCTATTTAATCTTTGCAAATGATCACATATATATAGCCATGGAAGGAAATATGACCGTTGGGGACCTATTGGGTATTGTTGGAAAAGTTTAATGACACTTAAAACAATTTAACCTTGTTTAAAACATTTAACCGCGGTAAAAAAATAGGAGCGACCCGAGGGGTCCGGTCGACCAGAAATGGTTCGGTTGACCAGGACTCAAATGGCTCGGTCAACCAGGGGACTTTTGAATTGAAAGGCTCGGTTGACTGGGAAGGGAGATTTCCCAAACTTCTGAGGTTCGGTCGACCGGACCTTTTTGAACTGCATGGTTCGGTCGACCAGATCACTAAGAATTCTCCCGATGACCCTCCAGTCGACCAGGTCGTTGGAGTACAAAAGTGGTCGGTCGACCGGGAGGTCAAAATGTTGACTCTCAGGTGGTTCAGTCGACCGGGGTCAAATGAACTACAGGGTCTCGGTCGATTAGGACCTTGGTCAACGGTTGACCCAGGTATGGTTCGATCGACCAGGCCAAAAATGAATTGATTTGGCCGGTCAACCGAAAGTGCACCAAGTGTGTATTTCGGTCTCGTCTTGACACAATCAAACCCTATTTAAGTGCCTAACAAATATATTTGAAAGTGTGAGTGTCCTAGGGGCACTTGGGGTCCAATTTGAAGACACCAAAAAAGTCCGATGTCGGTCGACCGAAGGAAAACCTTAAGGTCTTTCTATGGTTATATTTGGTTTGTATCTAGTTTGAGCTTACAAAAT
Source organism: Malania oleifera (assembly GCF_029873635.1). Lineage (NCBI taxonomy): Eukaryota > Viridiplantae > Streptophyta > Magnoliopsida > Santalales > Ximeniaceae > Malania > Malania oleifera. The sequence goes on from NC_080422.1 coordinate 91,567,281, forward strand.
AAATCATACATGTGATGTGTGTGAGCTTATTACAAACCAAATACTTACTTACTATTACAGACCAATATAAATATATTACAATGCTGAATTATAAACTGGTCTTCAAGCTTTTCTTGCTTTGTGCACATCTTGATCTTATCACCCTTAGTTCCTGCACAAAACCTCAAACGCTCATTAGATACAATGAGTATTTGTCATAATCAAAACCGAGCGTGACCAATAAGGTCAACATCGTCGACGAAATTCAGGCTGCATTAGAACGCCTCTTGGTATTTTCTCGTCGACGAAGCCCTGTGTTCGTCGATGAAATTCTGAAGACCTTCGTCGACGAAACCCTGTGTTCGTCAACAAAGCTTGGCAATTTTTCTGAAATTATTTTTATTTAATATTATCTCCAAAATGCAATGTCGCATTCGTCGACGAAGCCTACAACCTCCTTCTATTTTTGTATTTATTTTCCTCTCTCTTTAATAGTTGAATATGAATATTTTCTAGGTCGTTACACCTTAAGACATCTTGTCGACGAGACGATGGCCTCGTCGACGAGCCTGAGATTTTCAATTTTTCCGAAACCCTTTTACTTCTCCTCGTCGACAAGACTCTGTACTTCATCATCGAGAACTACAAAGACTTCGTCGATGAACTCTGGCTTCATCGATGAAGGTTACTCAATTACCATTTTATCCCTCTCTTAATTAATTAATTCCCTATATCACGGTTTGGATTCTTACAACCTCCCCTCATAACAAAAATTTTGTCCTCTAAATTCGCAATCTTTCAATCTTGAACTCATTCAAACACACACTCGACTCTAGAAAGAAAACCGGCGGCTCTTACAACGCAGCCCCGTCACACAAACACATACCCTCACTTATGTCGGAGGAATACCATGGTTACAAACATAAATCGTCTCAGGAGTTTACAAATACACACACTCCCCAAGACTAACCACCTATTCCAATACAAAGTAGGGTCATGTACATAACTCAAAACAACTATGGATACGTCCTACATATTTCAGCTTCCAGTTTCCAAGAAGCTTCCTCAATCTCATGATTCCGCCACAATACCTTCACTAGCGTTATGTCTTTGGTATGTAGCTTCTGAACTTTATGGTCCAGAATATGAACAGGTATCTCCTCATACGCTAAAGTATCCCCAATCTCCACATCCTCGTAGCTAATAACATGTGAAGGATCCAACACGTACCTCCTCAATATGGATACATGAAACACATCATGGATTCTCGATAGTGTCGGGGGTAGTGCAATCACGTATGCTACTGAACCCTCTCACTCAAAAACCTTGAATGGTCTGATGTACCTTGGGCTCAGCTTGCCCTTGTTCCCAAATCTCATCACCCCTTTCATCGGAGCGATCCTCAGAAATACCTTACCCCCCCACCTTGAACTCTAACTCACGGAGGTGAACATCTGCGTAGCTCTTCTGCCGACTCTGAGCTGATTTAATCCTTTCCCTGATCAAACCTACCTTCTCAAATGCCTGTTGCACAAGTTCAGGTCCTAACACTTGACATTCACTAACCTCACTCCAATACAAAGGAGATCAACACCCTCGAACATACAGAGCCTCGAACGGTGTCATCTCGATACTAGCTTGGAAGTTGTTGTTATAGGCGAATTCTACCAGTGGCATAAACTGTATCCAGCTACCACCGAAGTCTAACACACAAGCCCGCAACATATCCTCCAAGATCTATATCGTCCTCTCCAACTGTCCATCAGTTTGGGGATGGAACGTTGTACTGAACGTAAGCTTCGTCCCCAGTGCTTCCTGCAAGCTTGTCCAGAATCGAGAAGTAAACCTCTAGTCTCGATCTGACACAATGGACGCCGGTACCCCGTGCATCCTAACCACCTCGTGCACGTACATATGTTCTAGCCTACTCAAAGGATAGCTAACCTTCATCAGTAAGAAGTGAGCAGATTTTGTCAACCTGTCCATGATTACCCAGATAGCATTCTGCCTGTGAAGTGTTGGCGGCAACCCAATCACAAAATCTATGGAAATATGCTCCCATTTCTGCACTGGAATAGCTAAGGGCTGTAACGACCCTGTTGGCTTCTGATGTTCAGCCTTCACTTGCTGACACGTTAGACACTGCTCCACAAACTAAGCAATCTGCCTCTTTATACCACTCCACTAGAAGGTCTCGCACATATCCCGATACATCTTTATACTACCCGGATGTATCGTATACAAAGAACGATGCGCTTCCTCCAAAATCTTCCTTCTAATCTTATCGTCATTCGGAACACATAATCTGGTCTCAAACCTCAACACACCTCCCTTAGAGATGTTAAACTCTGGAGGCAATCCCTGCTGTACCTTTTCCACAACCTCTGTCAACTCCGCATCACTAGCCTGCACGGCTTTTATAGGCTAAAAAAAAGTCTGTTGGACCACCAAACTAGTAAGGTAAGCCTGATGATCACCACGCACTAACTTTATACCTGAGCTCTCTAGATCCTGTCTGATGTGATGTTGAACTACAACTGCAGATACTGCCACGTGATCCGACTTCCAACTCGACGCATCGGCTACCACATTAGCTTTTCCCGAGTGATAACTAATGGTGCAATCGTAGTCCTTAATTAATTCAAGTTACCTTCTTTGCCTCATGTTCAATTCCTTCTGCGTGAAAAAGTACCTGACGCTTTTGTGATCAGTGAAAATCTCGCATTGCACACCATATAAATAGTGTCGCCAGATCTTCAGTGCATATACCACAACTGCCAATTCCAGATCATACGTAGGGTAATTCTTCTCATAATCCTTCAGTTGTAGAGAAGCATAAGCTATTACCTTACCCTACTGCATAAGCACATATCCCAAACCTTTCTGAGACGCGTTGCTATAAATCACAAAACTGTCATTCCCCGAAGGAATGGTCAAAATCAGAGCAATAACCAGCCAGTGCTTCAACTCCTGAAAGCACTGCTCGCAATCACTGGTCCACTCAAACTTCACCCCTTTCCTGGTCAAACAAGTCAAAGGTCCGAACAACTTAGAGAACCCTTCCACAAACTGACGATAATAACCTGCCAGTCCTAGAAAACTCCGAACCTCTTGAACACTCTTCAGCCTCACCCAGTCGACCACAACTTCGATCTTGCTAGGATCAACTGATATACCATCACCAGTCACCACATGACCTAGGAATGCCACCTGATTCGACCAGAATTCACACTTCTGCAGTTTAGCATACAACTTCTTCTCTTACAGAATTTGTAATACCAACCTCAGATGATTCTTATGCTCTTCCGCACTTCTCAAGTATACTAGAATATCGTCAATAAACACCACCACAAACCGATCCAGGTACTCATGGAAAACCCTGTTCATCAAATCCATAAATACTGCTGGAGCATTCGTCAACCCAAATGGCATGACTAAGAACTCGGAGTGGCCATATTTGGTAGGAAAGCAATCTTTGCCACATCCTCAAATCTGACCCTCGCCTGATGATACCCTGACCGTAGGTCAATCTTTGAAAATAAATGCGTACCCTACAACTGGTCAAAGAGATCATCTATACGAGGCAAAGGATAGCGATTCTTCACAATCACCTTATTAATCTCGCGGTAATCAATGCACATATGCATCAACTCGTCCTTCTTCTTTACAAACAGTACTGGAGTTTCCTAGGGCAAAACACTAGGTCGAATGAAGCCCCTGTCCAGTAATTCCTGTAATTACTCCTTCAACTCCTGAAGTTCTGCTGGAGCCATCCAGTACGGAGCTTTAGAGATCGGTGCCTTGCCAGGCAGCAATTCTATCACAAACTCCACCTCACGATCCAAAGGTAAACCGGGTGAATCATCTGGAAACACATCCGAGAACTCATTGACTACCCGAATATCCTCGAGTCTCAATTCATTCTGTTGCGGTTCCTTCACACAAGCTAGGTACCCCTGACATCCATCAAAGAGTAACCTTCTCGCCTGCAATGCTGATAGAATCTGTAGTGTCGAATGCACACACAATCCTACAAACTCATACTCTTGCTTCCCGGGAGGTCTGAACACTACCACTTTTCTACGATAGTCGATCACAGCGTAACTGGAGAATAGCCAATCCATTCCCAATATAACATCAAACCCCAATATGTCGTATTCTACAAGGTTCGTCAGTAGCAACTTTACTTGAATTACCACTGGGCAGTCTTCTAACATCCTCCTACAGAATGATACACTCCCAGATGGTATAGCTACAGACAATCCTTCTTCCATAACTTGGGTCTCCACCCCACACAGTTTCACAAAATTAATAGATATAAAGGAGTGGGTTGCACTCGAATCAAATAAAACCACAGCGCTATTTAAAAGTAACATCATAGTACCTATCACCACATTACCCGCATGCTTAGCATCAGCTGGAGTAAGCAAGTACACCCTCGCTGGGGCTGTGTTCATCTGGTGGGTTCTCGGGATACTTGATTACTCCCCCGATTCTAACTCAAAGAAGGCGTACCCCTCTTTGGCCAGTGACAATCCCAAGCCATGTGACCTGACTGGCCACAGTTGTAACAGTTACCCCCAAATGGCTGGCATGCACCATTATGCCACTTGTGGCACCTGACACAGTGATCACGCGACTAGTATGCCTGAGAACCCTAGTGCTTAGTATTCTGACAGTAGCCCGAGCCCCTGTTCCTCTTCTTCCACTATCTTTGATGAGATCCAGACTAAGAACTAGAAGGTACTGGCCTCTTCTTCGACTCCTGATCCACCTCGTCTTCTCGGATACCAGTCTCAATCACAGTGGCTTTATCTACCAAAACCGAGAACTCATGGATCTGAAGCATACCCACTAATCTATGGATGTCCTTCCTTAGGTCCTTCTCAAACCTTCGAGTCCTCTCATACTCGTTCAAGATCAAGCACAATGCAAATCGGGATAGCTCTATACACCAAGCAGCGTACCCCTGCACCGACATACTCCCCTGAGTCAAAGCAGAAAACTTATCCGCTTTAGCATCACGTATGGAAGCTGAGAAGTATCTTTCAAAGAACACCTCCTTGAGACGGCTCCAAGTCATCTCCACAGAACCGGCCCTCTGCTTCTCCAGCAGATTCACTGCAGTCCACCAATGCCCTGCTTCTTTAACAACTGGAAGGTAGCATAGAGAACTCTCTGTTTATCCGTGCAGTGTAGGACCTCCAAGATCCTCTCAATCTTCTCCACCCAGTCCTCTGCCATCGCCGGATCGAGTCTTCCTAAAAACCCCGAAGGATACATGCGTGTGAACCTCTCAATGGTGCACCCCGGAGACGTAAAAGAGCATTCGCATCTCCTAACACTCCGCCCGATCTCCCGCAGGACCTGCCTCGTTAATCCTTGAGGCACCGTAGGAGACTCATCACTCGTCGTCTCCTCGGAACTACTTTTCAAGTTATTATCCTTGGGCTCCATTCTGAAAACACAATAGGAATCCTATTAATACTCCTACAACACATATAGTTAACACAATTATCTAACACAAATCATGTTAACTACCACCTGACAGGTCCAGGTCTATTCTATCACATCAACACGAAAGTCATCAATGGTTTGCCATGATTTTACTGAAATCGTCATTTTAGGAAAAACATATAACACCGCCGACGAATCCTAGTCTAGCAATAAAACAATCCTTAACCAACTCTACCCATATCCAACCTCCTATGCTCTGGTATGTATACACAACTAAGCCTAACCAAGTCTACAAGACCCAACAACCTAGTTAGCTTTGATACCAAACTATCATGCCCCGCACCCAACAATTGGACCTGAGGGTGAAAAAGTAACCTAATATGTCCATGTATCATACAAAATCAAGATATAGTACAACGAATGAGGGTCCAACCTCGTGGGGTTCCCAGGCACCCTATACATATCCATATACACAACAGAAACACAACAGAAAACGATCTTTCTACCAGAGTCTATACAAAGGAATCAACTCCACTAAATACAACTCAAATCTAGGTGTCAGCCAAAACCGCCAAAAGACCACCCAGTACAGTCTTAGTACTTACCCAAGTACTTCTCGCAGTACACCGACCACTACGCTCCCAACAACAGGACGATAGTTTCGGTTGCTCGAAGGACCTGAAAAATATGTACGTACAGCAGGGGTGAGACACCTCTCAGTAAGGAAGAATTAGGTTATATCAGTATGTGGCATATGAGTGTTATCATGAATTACTAACATGCATAATCAATAGCCAAAACAATATAATCAATTCTAGTATTTTCACAAAACAACCAATACAATCTAGTATCGTCACACCCTTCGGCTTGAAGTCGGACTGTCTGGTAGTATTTCACACCCTTCGGTAAAAAAAAACCAGCAATCTAGTGATATCTCATACCCTTCGGCAAACGCTGGCAGTTTGGTGACATTTCACACCCTTCGGCAAACGCCGGTGCCCCCGGTAACCTAACATATTAGCTCACAATGTTGAACTGGTGTAGATCTGGTGTTCACACACCCTTCGACTCAAAAGCAAGCCGATCTAGTGGTATTGTGCACTTTTCGGCAAAAGTCGTATTTCAAAACTTGGAACAATTCAGAACCCTGTTACTATTTCACCAAAACACAACTCATGCATGCTCATATAACCAAACAAACCACACCTATTTGGTAATCTAGAAATCATGATTTTTCAAACGTACAAAGTTTAATAAAGTCAAGGCACAGCCATCCCTAACACAGTATATAACACAATATACCAAAGGTTTTCCAACAAAACCAGGGATTGCAGCCCAGTACCCCCTTTTTCCCAAAACTGTTACATGAAAAATCCACAATTTTACCCGTTAGATTTCCCCAAATGAGTAACCAAAACACACACAGGACTATGGATCACAATTCCACCGAGTCCGATTTCAAAAATAACTGACATAAGCATAATTCCCCTTACCTTTCCCCAAATGACAAATCTTGAACTCCAAGGCCCCTAAACAGCGAACCGAGTTCCAAAACCTACATACCACAATACAGAATATACTCACAAACCTATTCTCTACACAACTACAGGATCAAAATTGAAAACCGAGCCTTACCACGATTTCGAGCCAAAACCCGAGAATACCCGAAACGATGATCTGATCTATAGAACATGTATAGAATCCTTCCCTGATCCTCGTGGTAACGTTGGATCAGCGATTCCCGCAACGTATGATGCCAAAATCTAAAGAGATAGCGAGTAGGTTGAGTTTTTAGAGAGATAGAGAGAGGATTTACGATTTCTTAGCTGAGAAGTAATGAAAATATCTATTTATAGCCCTTTGACCCAGCCACTTCTCGTCGACGAATGGCGTCCTTGTCGACAAGCCCTTAAGACATCTCATTGACAAGACGATGGCTTCGTCAACGAGAGATTTTCAATTTTTTCGAAACCCCTCGGCTTCTCTTCTCCTTGTCAACGAGACTTTGTACTTCGTTGCCGAGAACTACAAAGACTTCGTCAACGAACTCTGGCTTCGTCGATGAAGGTTACTCAATTACCATTTTACCCCTCTATTAATTAATTGATTCCCTATATCACGGTTCGGGTTCTTACATGTTTCTTATGTGTGTATTTAGCATGTGAATAGGTCAATTAATTTAACACACACATAAGGAAATGGTGATGGAAGCTTGCAGGACTTAAAGCCTTTACGATTAGGTGCGTTCCATGAAAAAAGAAGAGTAAAAGAAGAAGAAAAGGACATTTATTATTTTATCTTGTAATGCATTTTAAGTTTTATTTTTAGAATTTGGTCTATAATAATGCATACATCTTGCATAATATAGAATTTGGTCTGTAATAATGCATACATCTTGCATAATATGATTTGAATGCTCAGACAAAACCATAGACAGACCGTAGGGAACCAAAAATCATAGACAGAGCTTAGGACATTGAATTTTTTTATTAAAAACCTTTTTCATAAAAGTTAACATCATACAAAGGTTTTGAAATGTCCTTAGGGTTTAAATTGGGGTAAAAAAAAGGTCTTTGGTTGACCGATGCTGGATTTTTTAGGCAAAATATTAATTGTTAATGCCCTCGGTCGACCGATCAGTTCAAGCTTTAATCAGCTCGGTCGACCGAACTTGCCTTGATTCAAAATGTTGACCAATGCTTGGTCGACCGACCTCTTGGTGTGTTAAATGCCTTGGCCAACCGAACAAGGAGAAAGTGAATAGTTTGACTTGCCTTAGTCGACCAACTTGTTTTGTACTAACCTTCCTCGGTCGACCGAACTATAAAAATCTACTTTTCCAACTACTTAGTCGACCGAACTCATAGTTCAAAAACACTATGGTCGACCGAACCTTATGAATGGTTAACCAGCTTCTTGCCATTGTTGATCGAACCCATGAAGGGTTTAGAAACACCCTAATATGGTTGACCAAACCTGTAGGTTAAATGTACTTCAGTCGACCGAACTTATAAAAGTGGTCGATCAGCCCTTACCCTTGGTCGACCCAACCTCTCTGGTTAGCTTATTTTTTTAACCGCTAATCGTCATTAATTTTTCACTTAATCTTTTCTAAAATGATGAGTGTATCCTCAACGGTCATATTTTTCACAAAGCGTATATATACCCCTTCATAAACTAAGATTAGTAACTTTGATTAGCTCAAATTTTCTCTCTAATCCATTGTTAATCAAAGTTCCCCCAAAACGTTTTTTATTGTTAAAATAATTTTTTTTTGGGCAAAATATTTGTATACAAATCTCTCCAACTCTCTTTCATGCTTTTATTTCAAAATCATTTTTGAGCGGAATATTTTATTTAAAGCATTTTATTTGCATATACTCTCACCTAGCACTTAATCTTTGAAAATCATATTTGAAAGTATTGCTTGAGTTTCTCCTGATTATTTTCATGATAAATATTTTTGGGAAAAGTTATTTATTGCACAAATATTTTCTTTAGCTTAAACTCCAAATTTTCCAAACATTTTTATTTGCAAAAATATTTGTTGGAGATTATATCTTTTATACACACACATATATTTTATTTGTGCAAATATTATTTGAAAACACTCATACTCTATTAAGCAAACTTCATATCATATTAGAGAGTGCATTGACCTTTAATGTGTACATTTTTGCTTGTACTTAGAAGCACGTTTATATGTATGAAAAATATTTTTAATGTATTGATTGAGTTCAGCCTGAAATTGAAATGGGGAATCTCTACCCCGTTAGAGTATTCCTTAGGGGGTATGCCCAAGGCGGGGACGTAGGCTGGTTTGGCTGAACCTCGATAACAAATCTTGTGTTGCTCTTTCTCTATCTCATTTATATTTTTGCACGTAAATTTATGCATGTGTATGCTTTCTTTTATTATTCTAATTATTTGCATGCACGACTTTATTTTAAATGAGATATGTTCCACGTGTATGTCTGCATTTATCGTTTTATTAATTTACATACACACGTGAAAATTGGATATGATATGTGATGAATCGACGTAAATATTTAATTTATTCAAAATTAAAACCCAATTCACCCCCCTCTTAGGATCACACCAATTCCAAAATACCACTACCACATCTCGAGGGAACGACTGTAGTATGTAGGCCAATCAGTGTGATTATGGTCGCGCTGATCAAGGTCATGTATGTAACGACCCAAAAATTATACTATTTTTTTTTCTTACCTATTTACTCTAATACCCCTGAATTATCTGCTATATCCTCCCAAGCCCCTGGTGAGCACTTAGGAAACTCTGCTTATATTACATACCTAAGTAGTGCAAAACATAAAAACATACATCCATATTTACAATACCAGAATGCAGTTTTTCCTCAAAACATAATTACATAATTACACCTCATCCCAGTATCATATACCCAAGACTCCTGGTTACTACTCAAAAGTACAATCTCCTATTAAAACTTACCCTACAGATAGGGTAGTGTACTCACCCTCTCTATCTGCTAGCCTGATTCGCTCACCTAACTGGATCACCTAAAAAATATTAAATCACTAGGACGAGACAACGCTCAGTAAGAAGAAATATGCTATAACTAGTGTATGGCAATTGAGCTTACAAACATGTTATACTGACAAATAACTGAAACAAAATTTAGCTGGCAAAACATCTCATATAGTTTAAAATACAACTAACATCTTTGAGTACTATTTATTCATAATTTTAGTACTATAGAATATCTGCTGTCGTTTTGTAAGTCTATATACATAAAAGTAACTGTGATAATACCTTGGAAAACTGTACATTATGATTTAACCTCTATCACTCCTCAGCCCGACCCTGACACAAACTCCGTGGCACGGTAGCTAGTAAACTAATCTGAAATAGCAATAGTACCGTGCTCTGCTGATAACTAATCTAATTCATCAGAGCCTAATACTGTATATATGTACTATCTTCCTGTTTCATCATGATTTCAAAATAACCATAACACCATAAACTGATATGAAAATACTGTATCAACTAAATTGAAATATTTATAATAATTGGCCTGTAATATCTGAACTGTATGAATTGTAACATCATAGTGTTATCACTTTAAAGTTCTTGAAATCATGGTAATTTGTTAATATTGTAAATCATGATAGTCTGAAAAACTATATAATGATATTTCTGCTAATATACTATAAAACATGATATCTAAAAGCTGTATAAATTCTGTATAGATCTATTACAAGCTCATGCCATACAACTAATTAAATAAATTCTCATGCTATAAAATCTATATTTTATGATATACTAATAATTTGCATACTGAACAATAATCTAATAAAACATATAATTTAATGAAAACCATAGTAAAATTCCTAGCATAGTATATTTCCCTTACCTAACTGGCTGGGAGGCTCGCCTCCAACTCTATTTTCACGCTCACGGCGCACTATCCTCAAAATCCTAAAATAACACATTTATATAAATTTCTCAGTAATTCTCTGAATTCCCTAGAAGATCATCTCACTCATATTTCCTAAACCTTCCTATTCACAATTTCTTAAACTTTAATATACTTGGCTCCTGGAAAAATATCTGCTGGGGGTCCTCAACCCATGCTTGCAGGGTCCCAAAAATACCATATCCCTGAAAATATAGCACCTTGATTTTATTCCACAAAACACCAGTATATACCCTTACAACACAAAATCTGAGCTCAGATAAAACTTGTAATACTGGAAATACATAAAAGTTCACTTACCCTGATTTTGGGATGGTTCCCAAACTTCCCAAATCGAATTTCTTCTCCGCTAGGTTGTAGAAAATCTCCCTAGGATCACTGTGATGGCTTCTAATCGTCGAACTGGGGAGAGACAGAGCTGGATTTGTAGAGAGAAGTGAGATAAACCGAGTTAGAGAGAGAAAGAAAATTGATAAAATGAATTTTTTTTTTCCGCTAAAAATCTATTTTGGGGCTATATATAGAGTGTTGTCCACTTGACCTCGTCAACGAGCCACATCACCTCGTCGACGAGTTTCAGGCCCCGAAATAGCCCTTGGTAAACTCTCGTCAACGAGACACACATCCACGTCGATGAGCCTAAGAAGACTGTTCGTCGACGAACGTAGAGCATTCGTCGACGAGGCCCTACTGAACCCGCTTGAAAAATTTCTCTTCTCTCTCTTTTCTTAATTATTTAATTCATATTATTATCTAGATTACTACATTCTCCCCTCATAAAATTTCATCCTTAAAATTTGTTATCTGTATTGAACACCATCCACTAAGGAAAATGAACTACTTATTTTATTAATTATCCTCACTTATGGCGAAAGAATACCGTAGTTACATAAGCAATTTTGGGAGATTACAAATATACTCATAAAAAAAACTCTCCCAAAATCAAAGCACTATCTATCCTATGATGTAAAATACAACTATATACATTGATCACTTTGCACTGAATAAATCAAAATTAACTTTATCTGATTAATACTGACTAATACTTTACTCCATTAAATAGGTGTGGGTATTTTTGTCTGATTTCTTCCTCATACTCCCACAAAGCTTCCTCTATGTCATGATTCCTCCACAGGACTTTTACTAACTAGATTTTCTTGGTGTACAATTCCCGTTCCTTCCTGCCTAAGATCTGTACTGGTGCTTCCTCAAACGCCAGTGAATCCCTAAGCTCTATCTCTACATAACTGATCACGTGAGATGGGTCTAGGACGTATTTCCTCAGCATAGAAACATGAAATATATCATGTATTCTAGATAGAGTTGGTGGTAGAGCTAGCCTGTAGGCAACTGACCCCACTCTCTCAAGTATCTCGAATGAGCCAATGTACCTAGGGCTTAACTTACCCTTCTTCCCAAACCTCATAACTCCTCTCAGTGGAGCTACCCTCAAGAATACCCGATCTCCCACATCAAACTCTAACTCCCGACGGTGAGTATCTACCTAACCTTTTTGCCGACTCTGAGCTATACTGATTCTTTCTTTTAGTCGGACTTTAACATACGCCGGTTGTACCAATTCTGGTCCCAAAACTCGTCTTTCACCCACTTCATCCTAATGCAGTGGAGAATGACACCTCCTACCATATAACGCCTCATATGGTGTTATCTAATGCTAGCATGATAGCTATTATTATATGCAAACTCAACTAGCGGCAGATACTGGGTCCATCTACCCCTAAAATCCAGCACACAAGCTCACAGCATATCGTCAAGTATCTGAATCATCCTCTCTATCGGCCCATCAATCTAAGGATGAAAAGTTATGCTCAATGCTAACTGTAACCTCATAGCCTCCCGAAAACTCTTCCAAAATCGTGACGTAAATCGAGGGTCATGGTCTGATACTATGGATACCGGCACACCATGGGAGCGAACTATCTCTTAAATATACAACTCTGCTAATCTGTCCATAGAGTAGTTGACTTTGATAGGGATGAAGTGTGTGGTCTTCGTTAGTTGATCTATGACCACCCAAATAGTGTTTTTTCCTTGTCGTGTTGGCGGTAGCCTTGTTACAAAATCCATAAAGATGTGATCCCATTTCAACTTAGGAATGTAGAGTGGCTGCAACTGCCCCGCGGGCCTTTGGTGCTCAACCTTTATCTGCTAGCACGTCATGCATTGCTTTACGAATTTAGTAATCTCCTTCTTCATACCGCTCCACCAGAAGGATTCCCGTAGATTTCGATACATTTTAGTACTACCTGGATGCACAGTGTATAGGGGTTTGTGAGCCTCCTCCAATATAACTCGATCTGAGCATCTGCAGGAATGCATAATCTAGTATGAAACCGTAGGGCCCTGTCATCTGATTTACTGAACTCTTTTTCCTACTCGTCTTGCACTTTCTCTATCAATTCTGCTAGTTCTAGATCAGTTCTTTAGGCAATTTTAATCCTTTCTTGCAATGTAAGCTGTAACACCAAGTTGGCAATGAATGCCTAGTGACCACCCTCTTCTACTATCTCTACTCCAAGTCTCTCCAGATCCATCTAGATAGGGCGCTGAATCTCAACTGCTGACATCGTTGCTCTTGCTATTTTCCTGCTCAGTGCATTAGCCATCATATTTGCTTTCCCTGGGTGGTAGCTGATAGTATAATCATAATCCTTGATAAACTCCAACCATCTTCTCTGCCCATATTCAAATCTTTTTAGGTGAAGAAATACTTTAAATTTTTATGATCAGTGAAAATCTCGCATTTCCCACCATAAAGATAGTGCCTCCAAATCTTCAGAGCATACACCATTGCAGCTAATTCCAAATCATGCACAGGATAATTTTTCTCATATTCTTTACGATGCCTAGAAGTGTATGCAATAACTCTATTGTGCTGCATCAACATGCACCTAAGTCCCTTCTAGGACGCATCACTGTATATAACGAATCCATCCTCTTCTAATGGAATAGCTAATACCGGAGCAGTGACCAACCGCTGCTTCAACTTTTGAAAGCTTTGCTCATAATCATCGGTCCAATCAAACCTCACATTTTTCCTCATGAGTCATGTTAACGGATCCAAAAATCTTGAAAAACCATCTACAAAGCGTCGGTAGTAGCCTGCCAAACCCAGAAAACTCCTAACCTCCTGGACATTTCTTGGCCGCACCTAACTCACCACTACCTCTATCTTACTCGAGTCAACTGATATGTCGTCCCTAGAAATCAAATGCCTAAGGAAAGTAACCTGCCTCAACCAAAATTCACATTCCTTGAATTTGGCATATAATTTCTTTTTGCTTAACACCTGTAACACCAGCCTCAGATGATCCTTGTGTTCCTCAAAACTCTTCGAGTAGACCAGTATATCATTGATGAATACCATAACAAACTGGTCCAAGTGCTAATGAAACACCCGATTTATTAAATCCATAATTACTACTTGTGCATTAGTCAATCTAAATGGCATTACCAGAAACTCATAATGCCTATAGTTGGTTCGGAAGACTGTTTTTGATATGTCGTCTGCCTTGACTTTTACCTAGTTATAACTTGATCGAAGCTTAATTTTAGAGTAGACATGGGTCCCCCAAAGCTGGTTAAATAAATCATCGATTTTGGGTAGAGGACATTTATTCTTGATTCTCAGTTTGTTTATTTCTCTATAATCTATGCACATTATCATAGTCCCATCTTCTTTTTTCACGAATAAGACCGGTGCTCCCCAAGGTGACACAATGGGCTTGATAAATCCTTTATCTAGAAATTCCTACAATTGATCCTTCAATTCCTTTAATTTAGCTGGAGTCATTTAGTACGGTGCTTTTGATATTGGTGCCAACCCTGATAGTAGATCCACAATAAATTCAATCTCTCGGTCTAGTGGTAAACCAGGTAATTCTTCTGGAAAACATTTGGAAATTCTCTAACCACTAGAATATCAGCTTGTTTCAGTTCTTCCTTTGGCAACTCTTTTATGTAAGCAACATATCCACGGAAACCACCCTGAAGCAGCCTCCTGGCCTGAATAGCTGACACCAACTGTGGTGAGGCGCGCACACATGAACCCTCAAATTTGTATTCTTGCTCACCTGGGGGTCTGAAAATTACTTCTTTCTGATGACAATATATGCTGGCTTGATTAGCTTCTAGCCAATCCATACCCAATATTACATCAAACCCCTGCATATCTAATATTACGAGATCAGTTGGTAGCACTTGCCCCTGAATGGTCACTGGAAAATCCCTAAGTACCTTCCTACACCTCACAGTAGATCCAATCGGCGTGGCTACAGAAAACTCAACATCTAACAACTGTGCTTCCACCCCAGCTACTTTAACATACCCCGATGATACAAAGGAATGGGTGACACCTATATAAAAAAAAACAACAACTTTATACGAAAAAGTAGTAAAGATATTTGTAACAACGTCTCCAACAACCTCACTGTCTCCTAGTGTCAAAGCATACACCCTCACCGGTGCTGTGTTCCTCTGTTAGCCCCTACAGGGTGCTTGATAACCACCCCAAAGTGGTCTATGAGCTAGCGTATGGATTGGCGGTTTCTGGCATGATTGTGCCATATGGCCAGGTTTCCCACAATGATTGCAAACAGTTTCTCCCCTTTTACATTCACCTGGATGCCTCTGGCCACATTTAGGACAGATTGGAAAGGTCTGCCCACTTTGAAAACCGTTGTGCCTCATCATTTGTCCCTAACCTCCTCCATCCTGGTCTCCTCTCCATAGGCCCCGGCTGGAACCCGCCTGGAAATCCTGAGGTGTGGGCCTCTTCCTCTGATTCTGAATTATGGTGCCTCTCTACATGCCACTCTCTATTACTACAACTCTGTCCACTACCTCCGTGAATGTCTGAGCCCGAAAATCGATAAACTACTTAAAAATTTTTTGCCTCAAACCTTTCTCAAACTTCTTTACCTTCTTCTCCTCGTCTGGTGCCAAATGTGGGGCAAACTGAGACAAATCTATGAAACAGGTTGCATATTACTATACTATCAACTATTTTTGAGTCAGGTGTAGAAATTTTGTTGCCTTCACTCTCCTAACCGTGGCAAGGAAGTACTGGTCAAAAAACAACTCCCGAAAATGGCTCCAGGTCACCACTACCAGATCAGGCCTCTATTCCTCAATCAATCTCGCTGATCTCCATTAGCATTTTGCCTCCCCGCTCAACTTAAATGTCGCAAACAATGCCTTTTGCTCGTCAGTACATGGGAGGACCATCATTATATTCTCAATATCCTGAATCCAGTTGTCAGCTGCTAGAGGGCCTGCCCCTCTAGAAAATGACGGAGGTCTTATCCGCGTAAACTACTTGATCGTACAGCTATGCTCCCCAAACTTTTGGTCTTCTCAGTTATCACCTACTGGGTGACATTGTGCAGTACCGCATCAGAATGTCTACCCCCCATACTGGAGGGTCCTGCTCCATCACCCCTAACATTCGTACCACTGCTCCCTGGGTCCATCCTAAAAAGACAATGAACATAATTTAAGGAACCTATCTCTCATACAGATCTAATTTATTTCATCTAACTGAAATCTCATCTTCACAATTAACTACCCTCCTTGATCTTAATTCAAAATTCAATCCTGCAACCTAGACACACGACCCGACAATAGTTTACTATGACTTTCTTGAAATCGCCACCCCAGGAAAGACATAGAAACCACCACAGAAATCTTGTACCCAGACCACAGAACAAAACCTCAAATATTTTTCCTATATTCTAGTATTGTTTCCACTGTACTCTAGAGTCTACAGAACCAAGCAACCTAGGCTCCGATACAAAACTGTAACGACCCAAAAATTATACCATTTTTTTTCTTACCTATTTACTCTGATACCCCTAAATTATCTGCTATATCCTCCCAAGCCCCAGGTGAGCACTGAGGAAACCTTGCTCATATTACATACCTAAGCAGTCAAAACATAAAAACATACATCCATATTTACAATACCAGAATCCAGTTTTTTCTCAAAACATAATTACATAATTACACATCATCCCAGTATCATATACCTAAAACTCCTAGTTACTACTCAAAAGTACAATCTCCTATTAAAACTTACCCTACATATAGGGTAGTGTACTTGCCCTTTTTATCTGCGAGCCTGATTTGCTCACCTAACTAGATCACCTGAAAAACATTAAATCACTAGGATGAGACGACGCTCAATAAGAGGAAATATGCTATAACTACAAACATGTTATACTGACAAATAACTGAAATTAAATTTAGCTAGCAAAACATCTCATATAGTTTAAAATACAACTAACATCTTTGAGTACTATTTATTCATAATTCTAGTACTATAAAATATCTGTTGTTGTTTTGTAAATCTATATACATAAAATTAACTGTGATAATACCTTGGAAAACTGTACATCATGATTTAACCTCTACCACTCCTCAGCCCGGCCTTGACACAAACTCCGTGGCACGGTAGCTGGTAAACTGATATGAAATAACAACGGTACCGTGCTCTACTGATAACTGATCTAATTCATTAGGGTCTAATACTATATATATGTATTATCTTGCTATTTCATCATGATTTCAAAATAATCATAACATCGTAAGCTGATATGAAAATACTGTAATAACTGAACTGAAATATTTATAATAATTGGCTTGTAATATCTGAATTGTATGAACTGTAATATCATAGTGTTATAGCTTTAAAGTTCTGGAAATCATGGTAATCTGTTAATATCGTAAATCATGATAGTCTGAAAATTATATAATGATATTTATGTTAATATACTGTAAAACATGATATCTGAAAGCTGTATAATATCTATACAAATCTGTTACAAGCTCATGCCACATAACTAATTAAATAAATTCTCATGTTATAAAATCTGTATTTTCTAATATACTATTAATTTGTGTACTAAACAATAATCAGATAAAACATATAATTTACTGACAACAATACTAAAATTCCTAGCATAGCATATTTTCCTTACCTAACAAGCTAGGAGGCTCACCTCCTATTGACCTTATAGGTCACACCCAGTTTTAATAATGACAAATACTTGTTGTATTTGACGACTATCTAAGGATATGTGCAGGTATATAATTGGCAAATCAAAATGATGGCACATGAAGTAGGGCGTGAAGACCCTAAAGACCATATTTGTATTGTACTTTAAATTCATTTTATGTAACCGGTCTGTAATAGTAATTACGGAAAATGGTTAGTAATAATCAAATGCATTACATGCATGATATGATAGGTAAGCTCAAAAGAGACCTAGAATGACCTTAGGACCCACATACACGCACAGACATATATGCTTATATAGATAAGGTGAATGTATAAGGAAATTGGAACCGAAATGCATTAAAAATGCATGTTCGGTCGACTAAACTGGAATGTATAAAAGCATTTGGTTGACCGAATCGGTTAGAGGTCAATTGTTTGACCACAGCTCGGTTGACCGTACCTTACCAAGTTCACAAAACCTGGTCGATTGAACTCCCACACCAGGTCAATGCTTGACTACTTGGTCGACCGACCAGATTTATATGGGCAATGCCTTGGTCGACTGAACCCCCACATGGGAGAATCCAGTTGCCTAGTCGACCGAACTACCTAGTTCAAAATCACCTAGTCAACCGAACTGCGCGGAATCAGAAAAATCGCCCTTGAGACCCTTAGTCCGGTAGACCGAACTCTCAGTTCATTTTTTGCACAGTCGACCGAACTTTGTCACTTAGTCAATCGAACCTCAAGTATAGTAGACCGGTGCTCTCGGGTTGGACAATTTTTTTTACTGCGGTTAAATTTTTTAAACAAGGTTAATTGAACTAAAATGTATTAAAACAATACTAATAATACCCTATGTATCTTGGACGGCTATAATTATGGGTTAATCTATATATACCTCCTCATTTGAAAAGATTAGCACCTAATTAGCAATCTTGATTAGAAAAATTCTCTGAAATTCAAAATTCTCATATACTCATTTTGAAGCCTCTTACACTCACTCTTGCTAGTTCTTATTGCTAAAATCCCTTTGTCAGTGTGTGCTTGAGTGTTCTTATCATTAAGCTATTGTTCTCCCTTGCTTGGTTGATTGATATTATTTTCTTTAGGAGCAAAGCTTTAAGTTTTTCCTAGGAGACTTTATTGATAAGTCCTCCTTAGGAAAACTTCATTTGTGCTTGTTCGTATTGCATTCTCATTGCAATATCTCAAGGAGTTCACATTTCTTTTTGATTGCTAAAAATATTTTCAACTATCTCGTGTGGTTTACTTTGAGAAATATTTGTTGAGATATTTGCTTATGTGCTAAAAGATCTTTGTAGCAATATCCTTTGATTGTTTTTATCATCTTGAATACAAAGATCAAATTGTTTTTATAAACTAAATTTGAATATCTCTTGAGGTGTATATTTTGAGAAAAATATTTGTTGAGATATTTAAAGTGTGCTAAGGATCTTTGTTTGTGCATTGTGATTGAAATCATTATTTTGACAAAAAGATCATATCACTTACATTCTCACGCACTGATTGCAATATTTGCATAAATATTTGAGAGTAGAAATTTAGACCATATTGAGCTTACTTCATCATATCATTCGGTGGTGTATTGATTAGATTGGTACATAATTTGCTTAGATAAGAAGCATATTTGTTGTACGCAAATCTGTTTAAGAAATATGTTGTATTCCAGGTGTGGCCTAAGGGGGCGATAATCCAGCCCGGTAAGGATTGTTGTAAAGGTTGAGGTCAGCCCTGTGCTAATTGACCTGGTTGTTTAGATGACGCTCCACCTGTTAAGTGAGCCTTATAGTGGTAATCCTTGTGCTTGTTAGCTAAGGCGGGGATGTAGGTAGTTTACCGAACCTCGATAACATTTCTGGGTGTCATATCTTATTTACTACTTTCTGGTGCATGCTTGGTTAATTTTATTGCACAATTTAATTTCCATTGCATATTTAAATTAATTTAATTTATCTGCATTAGATTGACCATAGGATTGTGCCATACTGTTGTTAGGGGATTTACCTACGTCATTAATTTTGAAAATACCAATTCACACCCCTCTTGGGTTAACGGTAAAGCTAACAATTGGTATCAAAGTCATGTAGTATAGACTCAATAGTTATTTTGCAAAAGATCTTAGATGACTCATAGCACTGTGACCCCTTTCCCTGAGGGACCATTTTCCACACGATCTCCGATTTTTAGTGGTGTTAATTACACCTTCTAAAAATAGAAGATGCGCATCAACCTTCAAAATATAGATTGGAAGGTGTGTAGGATCGTCTCTAAGGGAAATTATGTTCCTATGAAAATAGAGGGTGAGACTAGAGTTCCTAAAACTGAGGAGGAATATAATGATGATGATATGAAAGCTGTTAGTTTGAATGCTACTGCTATGAATAATTTGTATTGTGGTCTTTATGTGAATGAGTTTAATAGAGTAATGACATGTGTTACTGCAAAAGAAATCTTGGATAAATTAGAAGTCACATATAAAGGCACTAGGAATGTAAAAGATAGTAGGATAGATATGCTGACTAGTGAGTATGAGGCTTTTAGGATGAATGTAGGTGAGTCCATTCAGAGTATGTACACCAGATTCACACACATTATAAACTCATTGCATGCATTAGGTAAGACCTATCCTACATATGAGATGATTAGAAAGATCCTCAGAGGCTTGCCTCCTGTTTAGGAAGCTAGGGCTACAACTTTTTTTTAGGGTAGAGACGTTAAGGCCATGACATTAGATGAATTGATAGGTTCCCTGATTACCTATGAATTAGCTATAAATGAGAGACTCAATGAACATAATAGGGCGAAAAAGGTGACTGCATTGAAAACTTCTACTAATACATCTAGTGAATGCAACAAACCTGACTCTAAGGATGATATGGTCATGCTAACTAGAAAATTCAACAGATTCTTCAGAAAGAATAGAAAATCATACAAAAGATATAGGGAGTATGCATTTGATAAGGGAGAGTCGAGTAAAAGGAAATAAAAATCAAATGCTCCCACATGCTACAATTGCAACGAAGTTAGGCACATTAAGCCGGGTCGCCCACTATTGAAAAATGATGCTAGGAAAAAGAAGAAAGCCATGAAAGCAGGCACTTCATGGGATAAATTAAGTAGCAGTGACTCAAACTCAGACCACTGCGACTTAGAGGTTGCTAATCTATGCTTGATGGCACATGATGATGAGATATCGTCTTCTTACTTTTTATCTTCATATTATTCTTCTGATGATTGTGATTCTGATTGCATACCTACGTTTAGAGAATTACAATTTGAATATATTCGTGTATCTAAACTATTGTATAAAATGACCAAAGAAAATGATGATTTGAAAAAGAAATGCGAAAATTGGTCAAAATTGTTTGGAATTGCAAAAACCTCTCATGCTTTGATTTTGAAAGAAAAAATATGACTACTGCTGAGCTTGAGAGAAAATTGGAGGATAGCTCCAAAATTGTTTTAAAATTCACCAAGGGCAAACGCAATTTTGAAAAACTACTTGGTGCCCAAAGAAATTCTTTAAGTAAAGAGGGTCTAGGTTTTAATAGCATTGAAAATGTTAGACAACCTAATCTTTACTTGGGACATTTCACAGGTGAATCAAAATCTCAAATCTCACCTAAAGATCCTAAGTGTAGAATGAAATGTTTTAAAGGCAAACAAATTAGCCATATTCAGTTTGATTGTCCACTTAAGAATAAGCATGTGAAAATTAGAAAGGTGTGGGTAGTTAAGGGTGATCTAGTCACTAACCCCTGTGGACCCAATAGAATTTGGGTACCATCACCAATCACTTAGTCTATCTTGCAGGTGTGCTGGAGATC
Source organism: Malania oleifera (assembly GCF_029873635.1). Classification (NCBI taxonomy): domain Eukaryota; kingdom Viridiplantae; phylum Streptophyta; class Magnoliopsida; order Santalales; family Ximeniaceae; genus Malania; species Malania oleifera. Next base: position 91,589,044 of record NC_080422.1, read on the forward strand.
GTTCTCCTCCAAGGACAGGTGGTACCTGGATAGTGGGTGCTTACAACACATGACCGGCGACAAGGAAAAATTTGCATCAATCATTCCCATGGAGAGAGGGTATGTGACGTTTGGAGACAATGCAAAGGGACGCATCATTGGCATAGGTAAGGTCGGTAAGGATCCTCCCCTGGTTATTGATAATGTTCTATTAGTTGATGGCTTGAAACATAATTTATTGAACATAAGCCAATTGTGTGATAAAGGATATAAGGTTTCATTTGAAAATGATAAATGTATAGTTGAAAATAAATTAGATCATAAAATTATTTTCACTGCAGACCGACATGAAAATGTATATACTACTACTTTTGACAATTTAACTTCACAACAAGTAACTTGTTTTTCTATAATAAATGAAGCTAGCTGGTTATGACATAGGTGATTAGGACACGCTAGCATGGACTTATTGTCAAAACTAGTAAGAAAAAATTCAGTAAAAGGCTTGCCTAAAACACCATTTGTGAAAGATAAAATTTGTGATGCATGTCAAATGGGTAAGCAAACAAAATCAAGCTTTAAGAAAAAGAAATTCATATCTACCACTAAATCACCTGAAATGCTTTGCTTGGATTTATCTGTGCAAAGTCTTGGTGGTAAATCATATGCTTTTGTCATTGTTGATGACTTTTCTAGGTTCACATGGGTGCTATTTCTTTCACATAAAAATGAATCATGTGAACAATTTACTAAGCTTTGCAAGAGAATTCAAAATGAGAAAGACTATACGATAACTCACATAAGAAGTGATAAAGGCACCGAATTTAAAAATGAAGGTATAGAAGATTATTGTGACTTAGAGGGTATATCACACAACTTTTTTGCACTAAGGACCCCTCAACAAAATGGTGTGGTGGAAAGAAAGAATAGGTCATTGCAAGAAATGGGTAGGACCATGTTGAATGAACATAAATTAACTAAATATTTTTGGGATGAGGTCATAAATACTGCATGTTATGTCATGAATAGGGTGTTGATTAGACCGTCACTTAATAAAACCCCTTATAAATTGTGGAACAACCATAGACCTAATATTTCCTTTTTTCATGTTTTTGGTTGTAAATGCTTTGTGCTTAGGGATAATGAACATCTAGGGAAATTTGATTCTAATTCTGATGAAGGCATTTTCCTAGGCTATGCTCTTAATAGTAAAGCATGTCGAGTTTTCAATAAAAGAACATTGACTATCATTAAATTTATCCATGTCATATTTGATGAATCTAATTCATTTTCTAAGAAAGATGATGAAGATGATATTGACATTAGAAAATGTTTAGACAAGTTATCTATTGAAAACAATGCAAGTGAAAATTCAGAAATAAATAATAAATCATTTGAAGATAATGACAATGAAAATGAAGTTCAGGAGTTGCCTAGAGATTGGAAATTCATTAGGAACCATCCTATAGATCAAATCATAGGTGAAGCATCCCGTGGTGTAGCCACTAGATCTTCCTTGAAGAACCTAGTGAGTCATTCTGCTTTCTTGTCCCAAGAAGAACCTAAAAATATTAAAGAAGCAATAGAGGATGAGTCTTAGGTGATGTCCATGCAAGAAGAACTCAATCAATTTGAAAGAAGCAAAGTATGGACCCTAGTTCCTAGGCCTAATGATCATACAATTATAGGAACCAAATGGGTATATTGAAATAAGAAAGATGAGAATGGGGTAGTGACTATGAATAAGGCTAGACTAGTTGCCTAGGGTTATAATCAGGAAGAGGGAATTGATTTTGAGGAAACCTATGCTCCTATTGCTAGGATGGAAATCATTCGTATGCTACTTGCTTATGCCGCTTTTAAAAACTTTAAATTATCTCAAATGAATGTTAAAAGTGCATTTCTAAATGACTATATTAATGAGGAAGTGTATGTAGAACAATCACCTGATTTTGAAAATCATAAATGTCCAAATCATGTATACCGGTTGTCTAAGGCCTTGTATGGATTGAAACAAGCTCCTAGAGCTTGGTATGAAAGGCTTAGTTGTTTTCTACTAGAAAATGGGTTTACCCGTGACAATATTGACACTACATTTTTCATCAAATCCAAAAATGATGATATGCTCCTAGTTTAAATTTATGTTGACGATATCATTTTTGGAGCAACCAATGATGAGTTGTGTAATGAGTTTGCCAAATGCATGCAAAATGAATTTGAAATAAGCATGATGGGTGAGCTTAGTTTCTTTTTAGGGCTACAAATAAAACAAGCAAAATATGGAACTTTTATATGCCAATCCAAATATATTAGGGATTTGTTAAAAAAATTTAACATGGAAGATGGAAAAATTCTTGGTACTCCTATGAGTTCTTCTTCCACTAAGCTTGATAAAGCTGAACAAGGAATCCCTGCTGATGTAAAATTATAAAGTGGCATGATTGGGAGTCTCCTATATCTTACTACTAGTTGACCTCATATCACGTTTTGTGTATGCATGTGTGCTAGGTTTCAGGCCGCTCCTAAGGAATCTCATCTATTAGCAGTTAAACGAATCCTTAGATACCTAGTTGGAACCATCGAGTTAGGCTTATGGTATCTTAAGTAAACTACTTTTGAGATTGTGAGTTATACTGATGCTAACTTTGTCGGTAATAAGGTTGATAGGAAAAGCGTTAGTGGCATTTGTCACTTTTTAGGACAATCTCTCGTTTCTTGGTTCTCTAAGAAACAAAACTCAGTTGCCTTATCTACGACCGAAGCAGAATATATTACGACTGAAAGTTGTTGTGCTCAAAATTTTTATATCAAATGACAACTTGTGGACTTTAGATTGCACTACGATGCGGTTCCGATTAAATGTGATAATACTAGTGCAATCAACATTTCTAAAAATCCTATCTCACATTCACGGACAAAACACATTGAGATTAGACATCACTTCCTTCGTGATCATGTGCAGAAAGGGGGTGTGGCTCTTGAGTTTGTATGCACTAGTGAGGAGTAGGTAGACATCTTCACTAAACCGCTTCCAAAAGATAGGTTCATATAAATTAGACGTGAACTAGGTCTCATGCATAGTAGAGATGCTTCCTAGATATTTCATAGTTTGCATAAACTTAGGGGGAGCTGTCTAATAATTTCAAAGTCTAACAATTAATATAACAATTGGTATCTTTCATTGGTTTGGACTTTATGAAATTGGTTATGTTTTGCAATGCACAATTCTCATATCTACTGCATGATGATAATTGTATTTATTGTAGTGACCCGAAGAATAATGGTATTTAAATAATAAAGAGGGAGAGAAATGGAAACAGGAACAGAAGGAGGCAGCGTTGCATTTTGAAGGTGAGAGTCCTAAGAAATTTTCCAAGTCTCATTCACAAACACGGGAGTTTCGTTGACGAGGGTTCTTCACGATTTCGTTAACAAGAAGATGCCAAGAGAGGACTTTTGGAAGTTTGAAATTCGTCGAAGAGGGTATAGGTTCGTCGATGTACTTTCTACAGGACTCGTTGACGAGGTGACATGGCTCGTCAACAAATCCTGCAGTATAAGTAGTGTTTAACTCGGTTTTCTCGCAAAAAAATCCACCGAATTCATTCTCTCTCTCTCTCTCTCTCCCACAGCTCCACCTCTATCTCTCTTCGATTTCGGCCCCATCATTCGCCGAATCGACGATCTGAGGACACCAGGACGCTCTTGGGGAAGTTCTCTCCAAGTCTGCTGGAGCGGATCGTCGGTGGGATGAAGTTGGATTTCATCCCAAATTCAAGGTAAGATCTTTTAAGCAAAATTTGGTTTAGTAGCAGTTGTAAGAAATGTAGTAGACGTAGAACTAATGATGTTTTATTTTGGGATTTATGGTTTTTAGGGTATTGAGTGGAGAACCCTGCGGGTGTAGGACCCGCTACAGTAGGGGGATTTTAACAGAAATCAAGTAAAGGAAATATGCTATGCTAAGCAGTTTTAGAATGATTTTCAGTATGAAATGTATATTTTACCAGATTATTATTCACAACAGAAATTATACAGTTTATCAAGTATAGTTAATATGTTTTAAATTACTATGTGGTTTGAGAATATAGATATAGTACAAAAGTATGTTTTACAATATTTTCAGAGTATGTTATACAGAATATACAAATAGTGAATATGTTTTACAAAATTTTCAGAATACCATGATTATACAGATTTACAGTTTATTATAGAAATACAGTTGATATAGATACAATTTATAGTACTATGACATACAGTTTTACAGTTCATTTTAGAAATACAGTTGATAAAGACACAGTTTATCACAGCGTCATGGTTTACACAGTTATTATAGAATCATAGTAAAACAGATAGTGGTATATAGAGATGTATTATATAGTATTAGACCCCGTTGGACCATTACAGATTACAGAGCACGGTATTGTAGCTACATATAGTATAGAGTGCAATCACCTATTCAGATAATACATGGTATAACAGTCGATCGTATAGAGCCCACGAGTGGACAGGCTCCCCATCAGATATGGGTTAAGGAGGGCTGATCAGATTGATGAAGTATAGTGGTTTATTCTGGTTGGCCAGCCAGGGTAGATCCCGCCTACGAGCCGCACAACCCTGTCATGAGGGGTTAAATCATGACACATAGTTATCTACAGGGAAGTTTTCAGTTATTATTATGTTTATATAGATTTACAGAGATAGAAAAAATATATAAATATATTAGAAGTATTTTGAGTAGAAACCTAAAGTACAGATATGTTAAGCAATAGGGAAAAGGTGATGGTTTATATTACTGGTATTATATTTACAAATTCAGTGATACATGATTATATAGTGAAAGATTTTTATAGTATTGTAACTAATTTGCCACACACTAGCAATAGCATATTTCTTCTTACTGAGCATTGGATCATCCCATTACTTTAACATTTTTCAGGTGATCCAGATATGCGAGCAGATCAGGTTCGCAGAAAGAGAGATTTCTTGATAGTCCTGGTTTTAGGGTGAGTTTTGTACTTTTGGGATTGGTGTTACTGGAGAGAGTTGTTTTATATGACTATGGTATGAATGTATTGAACTCTGGTATTGTATAGTATGTGTGGACGTATGGTTTATGTTTTCACTGCGTAGGTATGAGTATTGTATACATGCCTGAGTTTCATAGCAGAGGGTATCAAAACAGTTATATATATATATATATATATATATATATATATATATGATATGAAAAAAAAAGAAAAAGAAAAGAGGATATAAATTTTGAGGTCGTTACATTTATGTTTTATGTATTGATCATATTAAAATTGTTTGAGTTGAATAGTTGTGGATAAACTGTTAGATCATAAAAACTCAAAACAGATCATTTTTATACATGATTTTTTTTTGGGAAATGTCCTATTTTTAAATGACATGCTGCCAAATTTTTTTTAAAATTTTCCAAACTTATCGTGTATACTAATGATTTATACCTGCATAAAGCTATTACTTTCATAACCCTTTTTGCTATTACCAAAAGGGGGAGATGGATAAGAAGCAAAAATTGGGTTGCAATTGCACTTAAGAAAAAAAATTTGCATTGATAAACTTTTACATAATGCATATTGTTTGGGGGAGCCTTCTAAGGCTATACACACTTTTTGCATGGTGTATTTGTCACTATCAAAAAGGGAGAGAAAGTTGACCTTATAAGTCACACCCGGCTTTGATAATGACAAAAACTTGTTTTATTTGACGGCTATCTAAAGATATGTGCAGGTATATAATTGGCAAATCAAAATGACGGCACATGAAGTAGAGCGTGAAGACACTGAAGACCATATTTGTGCTGTACTTTAAATTCATTTTATGTAATGCAGGTCTATAATAGTAATTAGGGAAAATGGTCTGTAATAATCAAATATATTACATGCATGATATGATAGGTAAGCTCAAAAGAGACCTAGAATGACCTTAGGACCCACATGCATGCACAAACATATATGCTTATATAGATAGAGTGAATGTATAAGGAAATCAGAACCGAAATGCATTAAAAATGCATGTTCGGTTGACCGAATTGGAATATATAAAAGCATTTGGTCGACCAAACCGGTTAGACGTCAATTGTTTGGCCACAGCTCGATTGACTGTACCTTACCAAGTTCACAAAACCTGGTCGATCGAATTCCCACACCAGGTCAACGTTGACTACTTGATCGATCGACCAGATTTATACAGGCAATGCCCTGGTCGACTAAACCCCCATGTGGGAGAATCCAACTGCTTGGTCAACCAAACTACCTAGTTCAAAATCACCTGGTTGACCGAACCGTGTGGAATTGGAAAAATTGCCCTTGAGACCCTTAGTCCGGTTGACTGAACTCTCAGTTCATTTTTTGCACGGTCGACTGAACTTTTTCACTTGGTCAACCGAACCTCAAGTTCGGTCAACCGGTGCTCTTGGGTTGGATAATTATTTTTACCGTGGTTAAATTTTTTTAAATAAGGCTAATTGTACTAAAATGTTTTAAAATAATACTAATAATACCCTATGTGTTCTGGACGGTTATAATTATGAGGTAGTCTATATATAACCCCTCATTTGAAAAGATTAGCACTCAATTAGCAATCTTGATTAACAAAATTCTTTGAAATTCAAAATTCTCATATACTCATTTTGAAGCCTCCTACACTCATCCTTACTAGTTCTTATTGCTAAAATCCTTTTGTAAGTGTGTGCTTGAGTGTTCTTATCATTAAGTTTTTGCTCTCTTTTTCTTGGTTGATTGATATTATTTTCTTTGGGAGCAAAGCTTTAAGTTTTTCCTAGGAGACTTTATTGATAAGTCCTCCTTAGGAAAACTTCATTTGGGCTTGTGAGTATTGCATTCTCATTGCAATATCTCAAGGAGTTCACATTGCTTTTTGATTGCTAAAAATATTTTCAAATATCTCTTGTGGTTTACTTAGAGAAATATTTGTTGAGATATTTGCTTATGTGCTAAAAGATCTTTGTAGCAATATCCTTTGATTGTTTTTATCATCTTGAACACAAAGATTAAATTGTTTTTATAAACTAAATCTGAATATCTCTTGAGGCGTATATTTTGAGAAAAATATTTGTTGAGATATTTAAAGTGTGCTAAGGATCTTTTTTTGTGCATTGTGATTGAAATCATTATTTTGACACAAAGATCATATCACTTACATTCTCACGCTCTGATTGCAATATTTGCATAAATATTTGAGAGTAGACATTTAGACCATATTGAGCTTACTTCATCATATCATTCGGTGGTGTATTGATTAGATTGGCACATAATCTGCTTAGATAAGAAGCATACTTGTTGTACATAAATCTGTTTAAGAAATCTATTGTATTCTAGGTGTGACCTGAGGGGGTGGTAATTTAGCTTGGTAAGGATTGTTTGTAAATATTGAGGTTAGCCCTATGCTAATTAAGTTGGTTGTTTAGGTGCCGCTCCACCCGTTAAGTGAGCCTTAATTCTTGTACTTGTTAGCCAAGGCGGGGATGTAGGCAGTTTGCCGAACCTCGATAACATTTCTGGGTGTTATCTCTTATTTACCGCTTTCTGGTGCATGCTTGGTTAGTTTTATTGCGCAATTTAATTTCCACTGCATATTTAAATTAATTTAATTTATGTGCATTAGATTGACCATAAGATTGTGTAATACTACTATTAGGGGATTTGCCTAAGGCATCAATTTTGAAAATACCAATTCACCCCCCTTTTGGGTTACGGTAAAGCTAACACCTCCAACTCTATTTTCACGCTCATGGCGCATTATCCTTAAAATCCTAAAATAACACATTTATACAAATTTTTCAGTAAATCACTGAATTTCCTAGAAGATCATCTCACTCATATTTCCTAAACCTGCCTATTCACAATTTCTTAAACTTTAAAATACCTAACTCCTAGAAAAATATTTGCTGGGGGTCCTCAACCCGTGCCTGTAGGGTCTCAAAAATACCCTAACCCTGAAAATATAACACCATAATTTTATTCCACAAAAAACCAGTATATACCCTTACAACACAAAATATGAGCTTAGATAAAACTGGTAGTACTGGAAATATCTAAAAATCCACTTACTCTAATTTTGGGATGGTTCCCAAACTTCCCAAATCGAATTTCTACTCCGGCTAGGTTGTAGAGAATCTCCCTAAGATCACTGTGGTGGCTTCTGATCATCGAACCGGGAAGAGACGGAGCCGAATTTGTAGAAAGAAATGAGAGAAACCTAGTTAGAGAGAGAAATAAAATTGATAAAATGAATTTTTTTCCCACTAAAAATCGATTTTAGGGCTATATATAGAGTGTTGTCCATTTGGCCTCGTCGATGAGCCGCGTCACCTTGTTGACGAGTCCAAGAAGGAAGTTCGTCGACGAATACCTAACCCTTGTTAATGAGTTTCAGGCCCCGAAATAGCCCTCGGTAAACTCTCGTCGACGAGACACACCTCCACGTCGAAGAGCCCAAGAAGACTGTTCGTCTATGAGACCCTACTGAACCCCCTTGAAAAATTTCTCTTCTCTCTCTTTTCCTAATTATTTAATTCCTATAATTATAGGGGTTACTACAATGTAGATGCATGTGATTACCATCTAGGTCATACTCTGTGTGAGGTGGATAGGGGATTTGCTACCTTAGCCCAAACTGCCGCAGGACTCTATTTGGTAAGTGCCACTTCAGAATCTAAAAGTAGTTCAAGGTTGTGCGAATGAGTCAGATTACTACTCCACTAAAGTAGATATGTGATAGTGCCACCCAGATATTTGTCATATACGACATCCATATAAATTGCAAAAAAAAAAAAAAAAAAAACTATACATGTAAGAATAATACTCAATATTAACTAATGACATCTTACAATAAAAATGTTAATAAAGATGTATTACTTGATCCTCACGCATCATGTCAAGGTCATATCGGTATGACCATAGAGTATGCATGGGGACATATGGAATGTGAAATGAATCTTGCCTCTTGCAATATATTATATTCACACAAAATTGGATATAACTGATCATTATTTAATGATATAAAAAGACAATTAAAAATTTCAATTTATGAAAATTAAAACACATACTAACCTGATGGCAAGTAGGTATGGTCCAATGCAGACATTAGTAGGAAGACGTGGTAAGCCAAGCCAGATGGGCGCAATGAAGGGTTTCCACTCCCATGTCCAAACCTGTGAAAGGAACAATGGTCCTTCAACTAAGTGGGTCTGCCCATAATCAACCTGGCACATCTCTTTGTATAACCACGCAAGTGCAATGCTACCTTAACTATAGACAAACGTTCTCTCCTAGAACATCAATGATACATAATACTATGACTTGTTGATGAACAACATCTAACGCCCCAAAAAATATCTGCTGCTATAATAATAATAATCGTAATAATACACCGTCGTGACATCTTTGATACCATACTTTTACATTCCCATTTTTTTTTCTTTCATTTAAATCACAACACGTATATATATGATAATATAAATATTACATCTGCTCATTCACTGCCTGCGGAAGTAAAAATAGACCTATCCATAACTATACATATCAGAGTACTACCTCTCAACCATTACTATACCATCTCCTCAAACAGAACTATAATCCAAAACTCTAAACATTTATATATATAGATCCAGACTAACACTTACCCTATCTGTAATATCTACACCTCGTTCCTGAGCTCCTAAGTCTGGGTACCTGGTGATCCTGAAATGTTGAAATATTAACGAGGTGAGACACCTCTTAGTAAGACGAAATAAATTAGTGTTAGTGTGTGGCAGTGAGTTTATATATATATATACACACACACATACGATTCACCTCTTAATTAACTTAAATGAAATAGCAATTTAAACTATACTCATACCTATGCAATTTCATAGCATATATATATTTTTTTTCAGTTCATAACTCAGCTCAAAAGCCCTATACATATAAATTACATGTTACATGATCTGTACACATATAAATCATTTACTGAGATTGAGGCGTTTCGTACCTTCGTCCCTCAATCTTGCCATTCACAATCAGTTCACAATTCATCACATACATTTGCTATGATACATATCAACATTTTCTGCATGAATGAGGCGTTTCATACCGCCGTCCCTCAATTAGCTATTCATATTCATCACATACATAAACCATGATTCATATCAAACATTTTCTGCATGATTGAGGAGTTTCGTACCGCTGTCCCTCAATCAACTATTCATACTATGCTCTCGCTGAGTTTGAGACGTTTCGTACCACCGTCCCTCAAACCTTCCATTCGTACTACTACCATGATGAACAATAATATGTTTCGGTGAGCGTTTTCGTCGTGTAGTTATATTTGCAATTTGAGTTGTCCTAAGCTTAATTTGTGTGTTATCATTATTGTTATTACATGTTTCATAGTTTAAGATTATATGTTTCATGTTTTATAATTTGTGTGATTTAGGTTATATAATTTGTGTGTAAGGTAAGAGTTTCTAAATGTATTCGTAAGTGGTTGAGCTACAATTTTCCAATCATCCGCATGAATATAACAAACTATCATACCACAACTCTTGTATATAAAAACACTGTCATGCTAATGCTCTATATTAAACACTTTCTATAACTCGGTTAAATTTTATCATATCGTATCTCTGTATAAAATATTGTCATATCACAACTGATCACGACATTGGGCCGGCTATGCTGATCACGGCACTGGGCCGGCTATATTGATCATGACACTGGGCCGGGTGTACTGATCACGACATTGAGCCGGTTATACTGTCATAATATATTGAACAATATCGTAATTTCTGTAACATTCATAACCTTCTAAAATTGTTATCAAACCATGCTTGTTCTGTGCAATCATAACATAATCCAACATACTTATATACACAGCAAAAATATTTATTCTCATGCCACACAATTTGAATAATAATTCATAATATAAAATCTGTCTGGGATAACTATATTGTTGAAAATATAATAAACTCTAGAGTTTTACTCGATCCCAAAATACTTGTTTCCCATAAATATACTTATAACCAAAATAATCCAAAATTCCCATATGCCTAACCATTAAGAAAATCACGTATAACATTTTGATACTTAAAATCTCAGTTTCAAATGGTTAAGCTTCAGAAAATAAGCTGACCTAATTTATTCCTCTTACCAGATTCCTGGAGAGATGCCCGCAGGGATCCTAAAACAATGCCTGCGGCATTCACACAATACCTTGTAACCATATATTTTAGCTTAATCAGCTAAATCTCGGAATAATTACTATCCTAACATCCCTAGGCTCACACGTTCCCATTAAGCGGTTAAATTCTAAAACAAAAATGCGGGTATGATCCACTTCCTATATTTAAATTTTATTTCCAACATATTTAAAAATACCGATATGATCAAATCCCTGCAATTTAACCTAATTCCAAAATATTCTTTAAAAATTATATTTAATCAAATCCATCAATTTAATTTAATCCAAAAATCTAATATAATCCAATCTTGCAGTTTAATTTGATCTCAGGAATATCGTCAAAGATCTAATATAATCAAATACTACAATTTAATAAATAAATTGTAATTTTCATAGTAGTAAAATTACTCAGAAATCCATATACAATATTCCAGTAATCATATACCATGATTTAACCAAGTGAATTTCTAAAATAACTGACGTAATTTGTACTGCTCACCTTAGCCTTAGAGTGGTGCCTAGGATCCCCAAATCAAAAATCTATTCTGATTAAATTGACAAGGATCGAAGTCGGGACCCTATGGAGGTGGTGTCTGATCGTCAATTTGGCTAAATATTGGGGAGAAATTGGAGAGAGAGAGAGAGAGAGTGAGTTTACCTTATCCCAGGAGTGGTGCTACGACGACCAAATCACGAATCCACTCTAGTTAAAATGGTTGTGGCCGAGAATGGAACCTAGTGGTATTTTCTGTTCTTCAATCGGTTGAGAATCGGAGAAGAAATTGAAGAGAGAGAGAAAAAGTGGTTGAGGAAAGAGAAAGCTGGAGAGAGAGAGATCAGAGAGACATGCTAAGAGAGTGGAGAGAAGCAATCTTTCAATTGTAAAATCAATTGAATCTTCCTGAGGAAGATTCAATGTGTATATACATATCTTATATATTATAATATTATATTCTTATAACTTAATAATCTTATATTATATTATATTAATATTATATACATATATATATATATATATATATCTGTGTGTGTGTGTGTGTGTGTGTGTGTGATCCCAAGAGGGGGGTGAATTGGGTTTTAAAACATTTTGGTTAAATTAAGCATTTCACCGATTCATCACAAATCATATTCCATCCAATATACACGCGTGTATGTAAAATAATAAAACGATAAATGAAGACATACACGTATGTAGTATATCTTATTTAAATCAAAAGTGTGTATGCAAATAATTATGACATCAAATAAACATTCATACACATGCTGAAATTAAAGTGTAAGAATTTAAATAAGATAGAGAGAGAGTGACACACAGATTTGTTATCGAGGTTCGGCCAAACCAACCTACGTCTACACCTTGGGCATACCCCACAAGGATTACACTATCCCTCCTCACTTAAACGGGCAGGGTAAAAGCCGTTTATATCCTCTCCTTACAGGGCGAGGAAAATCCTAATTCAATTTTCGGGTTGAACTGAACTGGTCTCCTTATGGGGCTGAAACTCCCTAGTTCAATTAATGGGATGAACCCAACCAGTACAATAAAAATATTTTTTGTACATATGAAATACTTCTAAAAATACAAGCAAAAATGTACACATTTAAGCTCAAAATGCACTCTTTGATGATATGAGTTATGGTCAGTAGAGAAAGAGTGTTTATCAAATAATATTTGCACAAACAAAATATATGGATATAAAATGATTATTATGTTCTCCAACAAAGATTTTTGCAAATAAAAGTATTTGGAGAATCTAGAGTTTAAGTTCAAGAAAAATATTTGTGCAATAAATAACTTTCTCCCAAAAATATTTATCAAGGAAACAACCGAGAGAAACCAAAGTTATACTCTAAAAAAGATTTTCAAATATAAATAATAAGTGAGGGTATGTAAAAATAAATGCCCAAAAATAAATATACTCTCTTCAAGAGTAATTTTGAAATGAAAGAGTAGAAGAGAGTTGAAGAGTTTTGCTCAAAAGATTTTGCCCCAAATAAGATATTTTAACAATAAAAAACATTTTGGGGGAGCTTTGATTAACAATAGATTAGAGAGAAAATTTGGGTTAATCAAAATAACTAATCTGAGTTACGGAAAGGCTATTTATAGATTTTTCCAAAAATTATGACTGTTGGGGACACGCTCGGTATTTCAGAAAAGTTTAATTAAAAAATTAATGATGTTTTAGCCCTTAAATAATTTTCAACCCAAGAGGTTCGGTCGACCATATTAAAGGTTCGGTCAACCATATTGACAAATTCGGTTGACCGTGGCATTTTTGAACTGAGGTTCTAGTCAACCATATTAAGGCGATTTTGAACCCTCCGAGGTTTGGTCAACCAAGGCATGTTCGGTTGACCAAATTTTGACGTTCGGTCAGCTAGATCAAATTTCAACTAAGAGTTTGGTCAACCAGAACGTTGGGAATTACCTACGTGCTAGTTCGGTTGACCATACAGTTCAAGTTTATTTTAAAATGGTTGATCGAATAGTCAACAAGTTGACTCTGGGAGGCTCGGTCGACTGAAGCTTTTATGTAGGTTCGGGTTCGGTCCATCTAAGGTCAAGACTCTTTAATTTATCCTAAAAAACTGAGCGTCGATCGACCTTGTAACAACCCGGTCCCAACTTATGGCTCGAGTGTTACTGTAGTGACATCTGTGTACCTGATATACTTCTTAACAGATATATACGTAGTGAAAAACATAAACATCCATCAAACTATTACCAGAGTTCTAACTGCCTGATAGATTCATACAACTATTCCAACATCCATATACAATACTGTATGATACTTGACGCATCCTCGAGTCTTACAACATTTTACAAGTTCTGAAAACCTATAACATAACCTACAAAATCGAGCTCGTGGGGACGCTCACGCAAAAATAGATCGCTACCCTACCCCAGTCCTGGCTAATCTCAACCTCGATAAGGACCTAAAAAGATAGTTTGTATGATAGGGTGAGACACCTCTTAGTAAGGGACGATTAAGTTAATAACAGTGTGTGGCCAACATGCTTTAAGTGTTTAACAAAAACATAAACATATATAATCATCATTACCATAATTGTAAAATTCGCAACCCATTTTCATCATATGAACAGCCCCACAATATATAACAACAATTACGTAAATGTACAGATATGCAGGATAGGACACGCCCTCAAACTCAATACCATGTATAAATCCCCACAATCGGGGTTAACTGCCCCTACTATCTCAATATAGCTTGGGTACATGATCAAGAGGCAAACTCACACTAAGACCACCCCTACTGTCTTAATATAGCCTGGGTTCATATAGATCAAAAGTATGGTGCCCTCACTGGCAACGGATCTATGCCTACACTATCAGTCCCCAGGGTTCCTAAAGCATATCGTGCAATTTAAGCAATTTAAACACTCTTTTGAAATCATTTCATAAAACACATCATTACGTGAAATTCGGCCTGTAGCCGTCAAATAAACTTCCTGCATTTTCACAACAGTTCCAGTATTTCAAAACATCAACACCTGCCACACAGTTTTCCACATTCGAAAACAACCTGAAAGTAAATATAAACAATTAATATCACAGTACGGGTTTTAAACAACGAAAACAACATTTCCAACGGTGAAAATGTCCAGAATGACAAGTATAATATTTGAATTTGACCAATTGGTTTTGAAAATAAAGCCGATTTACCGAATCAAGGCTCGAAAACCCTAAAACCTCCATAACTCAATATCTAAAAGTTATTTCAACATTTCAATCGATTCATATTGTATAAATCACTGTATTAACATAACCCCCTTACTTGCGTGTGAATCGAAGTCCGAAACGACCCAGAACTCAAGTCCTAGCTTTCCGAACCCTGAACCTAAACGGTTCAAAACAACGGCACAAAAATCCTGAAACCTAATACTCGAACAACAACACTTCAGTATAATCTTGTATACTACAAATCTATCGGACCAAAAGTAAAAATTGACCCTTACCTCGATTTTCGAGAAAAACTCAAAAATCTCCGAAATGAAATTTTGATCCGTAGAACCTATAGAGATTCCTTCCCTGATCCACGTAGCGACGTCGAATCGTCGATTTCGGAAACACACGACCCGAAAATCTTAGAGAGAGAGAGAGAGAGAGAGAGAGAGAGAGAGAGAGAGAGAGAGAGAGAGAGAGAGAGAACGAGAATGAGAGTTTATAAAGAAAAACCTAACTTAGCCTTTAAGTAATCAAAATAAATATCTCCTCCAAGATATTTATATATAAATATCTCAAAATATCTCCTTTCAAAATATCTTCTACAAAATATCTCTTTATTTATTTATTTATTTTATATTTATATATATATTTTGGATCAAGTTACTATAATCTCCCCTCCTTATAAATTTTCATTCTCAAAATTTACTAACTGTTCCTATCACATCGTTTGAACTCTAACTACTCTATCTCTAGGAAGAGCTGGCGGCCACCCACATGGCAGCTCCGTCCCAAATTTATTACCTACCCTCACTTATGGCGGAGGAATACCATGGTTACATACAATAGTCTCGGAAGCTCACATTACATATACAAACTCTCATAGAGACAATCCACATACCCTTACCATAAACAAAAAGGGATACACTCACATATCTACATTACTTGTATAACTCTAAACATCTTTGAATAGTTGAGGATACTTCTGACGTATCTCGGCCTCTAATTCCCAAGAAGCCTCCTCAACCACATGGTTACGCCATAGCACCTTTACCAATGGTATCTCCTTGGTACACAACTTCTGTACCTTCTGATCCAAAATCTGAACTGGTACCTCACCATAAGCTAGCGCTTCACTAATCTCTAAGGACTCATAACTGATAACGTGCAATGGATCTGGCACGTACTGCCTCAGCACCGACACGTGAAACACATCATGCACCCTAGATAAGGTCGGGGGTAAGGCTACTCGATAAGTAACTGGACCAATCCTCTCCAAGATCTCGAACGACCCAATGTACCGAGGACTCAAGTTGCCCTTCCTCCTGAACCTCATCACTCCTTTCATAGGAGCAACCCTTAGAAATACCATATCTCCGATATCAAATTTCAGTTTCCATTGGCGAGTATTAGTATAACTCTTTTGCCAACTCTGAGCTAATCTAATCCTTTCTTTGATAAGCTTGACCTTCACAGAGGTTTGCTGAACCAACTCCGGTCCCAAAATCTACCGTTCACCTACCTCATCCTAGTACAACGAAGTTTGGCACCAATGACCATACAAGGCCTTATATGGTGCCATCTCAATACTAGTCTTGTAGTTGTTGTTATAAGCAAATTCTATGAGCAGTAGATACCAGATCCAACTATTACCGAAATCCAACAGGCATGCCCACAACATATTCTCCAAAATTTGAACCGTCATTTCAAACTGCCCATCCATATGTGGGTGAAACGCTGTGCTAAACGTAAGCTGTGACCCCAACGCATCCTGTAACCCCTTCTAGAACCGAGATGTGAAACGTGGGTCTCGATATGAAATGATAGACACCAGGACACCATGGAGCCGTACTACCTCGTGTACGTATAACTCTACCAGCCTATTCATAGAATAGCTGACTCTAATTGGAATGAAGTGTGTCGTCTTCGTCAGCTAATCCACCACCACCTAGATAGCATTCTATCCATGCAACGCTGAAGGCAACCCCAAAACAAAATCCATCGAGATGTGTTCCCACTTCCACTTGGGAATGTCAAGCAACTGTAGTGGTCTTGCTGGTCTCTGATGCTCAGCCTTCACCTGCTAACATGTCAGGCATTGCCTAACAAACCCGGCTAATTCCCTCTTTATATTACTCCACCAAAATGATTCTCACAGATCTCTATACATTTTTTGTGCTCCCTGGATGAGCAGTATAGAGAGAGCGATAAGCCTCCTCTAGAATCATCCTCTTTATCTTTGCATCATCTAGAACACACAGCCTGGTGTGGAATATGAGAACTCCATCCTTAGAGACATTAAAGTCTAAATGTGGTTCACTTTGTAGTTTCTCCACAATCTTTACCAACTCTGCGTCATTCAACTGAGCAACTTTGATTTGTTCTTATAAGGTCGGATAAACCACTAACCCGACAATGAAGGTCTGGGGATCCCTGTCCACCAACTCTACCCTCAATCTTTTTAGATCTATCCTGATCTGATGCTGCCCCATAATTGCTGAAACCAACGCCTCCACTGACTTCCAACTCAGTGCATCAGCTACCACATTAGCTTTTCCGGGGTGATAGCTAATGGTACAGTCATAGTCTTTGATCAATTCGAGTCACCTATGCCGCTTCATATTCAGCTCCTTTTGGGTGAAGAAGTATTTGAGACTCTTATGATTGGTAAAGATTTCGCACTTCTCACCATATAGATAGTGCCGCCAAATCTTTAGAGCAAACACAACTGCTACCATCTCCAAATCATGCGTAAGGTAATTCTTCTCGTACTCCTTGAGCTGACGAGAAGTGTAGGCAACTACTTTACCCTGTTGCATCAAAACACAACCTAGTTCCTTCAGGGACGCGTCACTGTAGATCAAGAAGCCACCATCCCCTGATGGAATGGTCAACACTGGAGTCGTGACCAAGCTCTGCTTCAACTATTGGAAACTCTACTCGCAGTCTCCAGTCCACGCAAACCTGCTACCCTTCCTGGTAAGTTGCGTCGAAGGGCCCGACGGCTTAGAAAAGCCCTCGATGAATCAATGATAATACCCAGCCAGACCTAAGAAACTATGAACCTCATGCACATTCCTTGGTCTCGCCCAGTCAACTACCACCTCAACTTTACTTGGGTCAGCTGAACTCCCCTCCTTGGAAACCACGTGCCCTAGAAATGCAACCTACTCAAGCCAGAATTTGCATTTCTTAAATTTAGCGAATAGTTCCTTCTCTTTAAGTATCTGAAGGACTACTCTAAGACGAGCATCATGCTTTGCTAGACTCTTAGAATACACCAAGATGTCACCGATGATCACCACCACGAATTTATCCGAGTACTTGTGGAACACCCTGTTCATCAAGTCCATAACTGTTGTAGGTGCATTCGTCAAACCAAATGACATAACCAAAAACTCGTAATGGTCATACCGGGTTTAGAAAGCAGTCTTTGATACATCCTCTGCTTTCACCTTTAGCTGGTGATACCCGAACCACAGATCGATCTTCGAAAAGACATGAGTGCTCTGAATCTGGTCAAACAAGTCATCAATCCGAGGCAATGGATATCTGTTCTTCATGGTCACCTTATTGATCTCCTGGTAATCGATGCACATCCTCATCGACCCATCCTTCTTTTTCACAAACAACACAGGCACACCCCAGGGTGACACAGGCACACCCTAGGGTGACACACTCAGCCTGATGAACCCCTTATCTAGGAGTTTCTGCAACTGCTCCTTTAGCTCTTTCAACTCAACTGGAGCTATCCTGTAAGGCGCTTTGGAGATTGGAGTCATCCTCGGTGCTAACTCAATAGCAAACTCCACTTCCCTGTCTGGAGGCAACCCTGACAAGTTTTCAGGAAAGACATTAAAGAAATCCCTTATCACCGGGATATCCTCCAATTTCAATCCCTCCTTAGGTGACTCTTTCACACTCACCAGGTATCCTTGACAACCCTCCAGAAGTAGCTGTCTCGCTTGCATCCCCGAGAGGATTTGTGGTGCAGAACGCACACACAAGCCAACAAATAGAAATTCCCGCTCCTCGAGAGGCCTAAACACTACTTCCTTCCTATGATAGTCAATGCTCGCAAAACTGGATGCTAGCCATTCCATCCATTGGATTACATCAAACCCATGCATATCAAACACGATTAGACTGGTAGATAGCCTCCTCCCCTGAATTTATATCGGGTAATCCCTTACCACTCTACTGTATACCACCACTAACCCTGATGGCTCATCCACACCTAACTCGAACTCTAACGGTTGAGCCTCCACTCCACACCATTTAACAAATTCTTGAGATATAAAGGAGTGGGTTGCACCCGAATAAAAAAGAACTACAACATTATATGATAAATTATAAATGATACCTATCACCACATTGCCGGCGTTCTCTGCATCGCCCGATGTCATTGAGTACACCCTAGCCTGAGGTGCCTCCTTGGTGACCACCTCGATTTTGAGCCAGTGTTGAAGGGAGAGTCACTGTCGCCCGACAGTCTCGTATCAGATGCCCTAACTCCCCGCATTTGTAGTAGCCTGTGAATCGAGACTTGCACTCGCCCCAATGCTGCTTCTGGAACTTGGGACACATTGGCTTCTCCGAACTCCCGTAGGAAGCCTGAGATCCTGACTACTGCTACTGTTAGCCCAAAGGACCACCGGAGTTCTTTTAATAACTCTTGCCAGAGCCTGATTGCAAATTCTGGGGAAAAAGCCTCTTCTTCTTCTTCTGATTCACCTCTCTCTCCCCCTCCTGGATGCTGGCTTCACCCGCCATGGCTCTATCCACAAGCTCGTAAAAACCCTGGACCATCAACGCTGCCACCTACACGCGTATAGTCTGCTTCAGGCCCCTCTCAAACATACGAGCCTTCTTCGGCTCATCTGAAACCATGTGAGGCGCAAACCGAGATAACTCCATGAACCTAGCCATATATTGCTGTATCAGCATCCATCCCTGAGTCAAGTGGAGGAACTCCTCAGAATTCACCTCAAAGGTGGCGATGGGGAAGTATCGTGCGAAGAATACCTCCCTGAAGCGACTCCAGGTAGTCGACATGTACCCTGGGTGTTGTTCCTCAACTAGCCTAGCTGATTGCCACCTCTCTTAGCCTCCCCCACCAGCTTGAGGGTGACATATTTAACTTTTTGTTCCTCAGTGCACTTAAACACCTTTAGCAGATCCTCCATCTCTTATAACCAGTCCTCCGTCGCAATTGGGTTCGGCCCTCCCAAAAATGCTGACTAATTCGTTCTGGAGAACTGCTGGTACTTGCAGCCTCTATTTGTAACCATCTAATCTTGCTCCTTGGAACCTCTCCTGGGTTCCTTCCTGGCCTACCTTGCTATATCGCGAAGGAACATAGGAGCCTCGGTCTCATCCTCACTAGAGGCATCCAGGTGATTATCGCCTCCTACAATAATCCCCTTCCCTATGGGTTCCATCCTGTACACAGGTAAAAGCCTACTTAATCATTCCACATTTAACACAATAAATGCAAATATGGAACAAGAAGATTAAACAACACGTATTCGAGACACCGACAGCCCATACACACTAGACATTCTAAGCTCTTATCTCAACATCCGAATCAAGTCTCTCAACCTAGAAATGAAACCATCAGTGGACCTACCATGATTTTCCTGAAATCGTCATTCCCGAAAAAGCACAGAAGATCGTCGAAGGAACCCCCGCCTCCGAGCCTCCAGACTAAAACCCGATTAACTTTCTAACTCTACCTCATTACAACCAATACTTTGGTAATTTACTCGCTGACCATCAAAGTCTGCAGAACCTAGGCTCTGATACCACCTGTAACACCCCGATCCCAACTTACGGCTCAAGTGTTACTGTAGTGACGTCTGTGTACCTGATATACTTCTCAATAGATATATACATAGCGAAAAGCATAAACACCCATCAAACTATTACCAGGGTTCTAACTGCCTGATAAATACATACAACTATTCCAACATCCATATACAAAATCGTATGATACTCGACGCATCCTCGAGTCTTACAACATTTTACAAGTTTTGAAAACCTATAACATAACCTACAAAATTGAGCTTGTGGAGACGCTCACTCAAAAACAGATCGCTACCCTGCTCCAATCCTTGCTCTTCTCAACCTCGATAAGGACCTGAAAAGACAGTTTGTATGATAGGGTGAGACACCTCTCAGTAAGGGATGATTAAGCTAATAACAGTGTGTGATCAGCATGCTTTAAACATTGAACAAAAACATAAACATATATGATCATCGTTTCCGTAATTGTAAAATACGTAGCCCATTTCATTATTTGAACAACCCCATAGTATATAACAACAATTACATAAATGTACAGATATGCAGGATAGGACACGCCCTCAAACTCTATACCATGTATAAATCCCCACAATTGGGGTTGACCGCCCCTACTGTCTCAATACAGTCTGAACTCATATAGATCAAAAGTATGGTGCCCTCACTGGCAACGGATACATGCCTATACTATCAGTCCCCAGGGTTCTTAAAACATATCGTGCAATTTAAGCAATTTAAACACTCTTTTGAAATCATTTCACAAAACATATCATTATGTGAAATCCGGCTTGTAGCCATCAAATAAACTTCCTGCATTTTCACAACAGTTCTAGTATTTCACAACATCAACACCTGTCACACAGTTTTCCACATTCGAAAACAACCTGAAAGTAAATATAAATAGTTAATATCATCATACGAGTTTTAAACAATGAAAACAACATTTCCAATTGGTGAAAAGGTCCGGAATGACAAGTACAATATTCTAAAAATATAACATTTGAATTTGACCGGTTGGTTTTGAAAATAAGGCCGATTTATCGAACCGAGGCCCAAAAACTCTAAAATTGCCGTAACTCGATATCTAAAAATTATTTCAACATTTCAATCGATTCATATTGTATAAATCACTATATTAACATAACCCCCTTACTTGCGTATGAATTGGAGTCCGAAACGACCTGGAACTCAAGCCCTAGCTTTCCAAACCCCGAACCTAAATGGTTCAAAATAATGGCACAAAAACCTCGAAACCTAATACTTGAAGAACAACACTTAAGTATAATCTCGTATACTACAAATCTATCGGACCAAAAGCAAAAATCGACTCTTACCTCGATTTTCGGGAAAAACTTGGAAATCTCCGAAATGAAATTATGATCTGTATAACCTGTAGAGATTCCTTCCCCGATCCATGTAACGACGTCGGATCGTCGATTCTGGAAACACACGACCCGAAAATCTTAGAGAAAGAGAGCGTGGAGTTCGTGTCTAGAGAGAGAGAGAGAGAGAGAGAGAGAGAGAGAGAGAGAGAGAGAGAGAGAGAGAGAGAGAATGCGAGTTTATAAAGAAAAACCTAACTTAACGTTTAAGTAATCAAAATAAATATCTCCTCCAAGATATTTATATATAAATATCTCAAAATATCTCCTTTCAAAATATTTTCTCCAAAATATCTCTTTATTTATATATATATTGATCAGGTTACTACAAGTGAGCCCTAAAGTTTGTCAATGGTCATTATTGAACATTCAAACATATCATTTAAATACATGCATTATTACAGACCAAAGATAAAAAAAATTAAATGCATATAAAAATACAATAAATATCTTCGTCTTTTGCTCTTTTTTTATGGGATACGCCAAGCTATGTGTATACTTTAAGTCCCATCTCGACTTCCATTTTTCGGTATCTTATGTTCGTGTTGAAATGAAAACCTGTTCACACACTAAATGCACACATAAAATACTGGTGGTTTGTCAGCATTAAAACATGGATTGGACTCAAAAAGCCAACACATTATTCATTTAATTAATTTAATTTAATAAGAATTAATTAATTAGTAATCATAAATTTTTTAGGATCACTGCACAACAAGCCGAAGATGAGGCGCAATACGTACGCTTTGGTGTATTGCATGTTCTTGGTCCTCTAATGCTTCATTATTGAGTCCCAGTAGGTCGCTGTCCATCCACACCATTAACAGCAAGAAGCCAAACCATCCACTTAGCTCGGGGGGGGGGGGGGGTTGCATCAAAGAAGTGTGTAGCAAAGTAAAGGCCACTTTTGCTCTATGGTGGTCGTAACAACGCAGTAAGTAGTCTTATAAATATGATGACATCCTCCGGCATCACTGTCGCCTCGCCGTAGGGGAATGGTGATCTTGAAATGTTGAAATATTCTCAATCCAAAGTGTTTTGAGTGTATGTACTTGTGTGAGGATTGAACCATAGAACTAGGTCGACCATTCACATCCTACATCACCCTAATGCGCAATCATTTTATGACTATACTTTTTTAGGTCACAAGAGGACAATGAAGTGTCGGTAGCTATTCTATTATCCTTAATTTGCACCATTATATCATGGTTTTAGAAGGTGAAAATTTTTAGTTATATTGTTTTATAGAAAAATGGAAATTGTCTTTTTTCATTAAACAAGTCCTCAATCTTTTATTATTTTGTTTCATGGATATTTGTTTTGTTTTTTTTTAAATAATTTTTAGCATGTTTTTTTTTTTTTTTTTTTATGGTAAGAACTATAGTTATGTGTACACCGATGATCATTATAAACTAAATTAGGCATGCTTTGAAAGTGGTTTTGAATTTGAATTTGTGAGGATTTAAAAAAAATATTATATAAATTGTGTTCGATTTTGTTTAAATTCACACAAATTTAAATATAATACTTAAAAATCATGTTTCAAGCACAGTATAAAAAAAGATTTAAAATCATATGAAAGGCCTTATTAGGTATTAGGGGAGAATGTATCAATGAGATATTTAGATCTTCATCTATCAATACATATTATTTTGAAGGATAAATCAATAATTCTTAATTAAAACAGCAAAAAATTCAAATCAAAAGCTCAAATTGAAAACAAAGTTGCAACAAAACTATCATTCTTTGAAATCGAACGTAAAAAAGGTTCAAATTTATATTTTTGAAAATGCACCGTTACAATCTCGTTTTGAGAGACCTGATCAGGTGTAAACGGAAGTTTATTCCAGCGAGACGCTCGGGTCTTCAAGGCCTTTTCTGTCAATACGCACTATTTCCAGGGAGAAACCAGTAATTCTACCAGATAACACCCATCCTTCTTTCTCTATCGCCCGAAGCTGAAATTTCCCAATCCTTTCTGCGAACCATCGGAGAACAACCAAGTGCCTCCACCCTTCCTCAAAACCCTAGATTACAGATCGAACCTCGATCAAGTTACCAATCCTTACCGATCTCGAAACCCTGCAAGTGATCGATCGCAATTTCGCGATGGGCAACACAGAGAAGCTGATGAACCAGATCATGGAGCTCAAGTTCACCTCCAAATCCCTCCAGCGCCAGGCCCGGAAGTGCGAGAAGGAAGAGAAGGCCGAGAAGCTCAAGGTCAAGAAAGCCATCGAGAAGGGAAACATGGACGGCGCTCGCATCTACGCCGAGAATTCAATTCGCAAGCGCACCGAGCAGATGAACTACCTACGCCTTTCCTCCCGCCTCGACGCTGTTGTCTCACGCCTCGACACGCAGGCCAAGATGACCACCATCAGCAAGTCCATGTCCTCGATCGTGAAGTCTCTGGACTCCTCGCTCGCCACCGGGAATCTGCAGAAGATGTCGGAGACTATGGACCAGTTTGAGAAGCAGTTTGTGAACATGGAGGTGCAGGCGGAGTTCATGGAGAGCTCGATGGCCGGATCGACCTCGCTATCGACGCCAGAGGGCGAAGTCAACAGTTTGATGCAGCAGGTCGCCGACGACTACGGGCTTGAGGTCTCCGTTGGTCTGCCGCAGCCGGCAGCACATGCCGTTGCGACTAAGACAGCTGATAAGGTGGATGAGGACGATCTCTCTCGGCGCCTTGCGGAGCTTAAGGCCAGAGGCTGAGGGAATTGCGCTGCGTGAGAGAGTACTGGTAAATGATATGATACATACTAGTATTTGGATTCGATCTTATAATGACGATGAGACACCTGTATTTTGTAAATTTTAATTGAATTGGGACATGGAATTGTGTACAAGTTCTGGTTTATCATATCTATCTATTAATGCTTTGACCGCTTTGTGTGGATCATACCTTATCAAATGATCGGTATTCTTGTCCAAGGTATGGTTTTTATGTTTTCTTGGAGTGTGTTAATGATTTATTTCCATGCTCCAAAAAAGTCGCCAGAGAGAGGAACTTGAAGTTTTGGAGCTGAGATTTTACAGAGTTGGGGTTGTGGACTGCGGAGCATGAGAAGTGCTAGTCTACCGTATACTATACTGCAGTGTGCATACTATAATGTCTGTTCTACTTATAACACATGGGATTCTGCATTGTGCCCAAATTTAACTAAATTAGACTTGTGTAGATGCGGATATTGCATGCAGATGTCAATTCTTTCCCTGTTTCAACTTTCAAATATTCTATTTTCTTGTTTTAATGGTGGTGACTTAGTTGCATAATCTATTTTAGTTTTGTTATTCATTTTCCAGGATTTTGTTTTTTCTAGTAAATGTTTTACTTGATTTTTGATTCTGCTAATGTGTTATGGTTGCTTTTGATTGAGCGTGGTTGTGTACTTTGATGTGTGGGATTGCAAGGTTTTATTTCATGAAGTCACTGAACATTAGCATTAGTTTCAAGTTGGCCATTCAAATTCAATTTGCAACATATTATGTTTTACTGAACTTTAAACATTGTTTCAATGTCATTCAATACACGATGACTCTCCTGTTAATAAATATAATGCTATTTTAGCGTCACTGTCAGCCATCTTGTCAGCCCTTGTCTTCCACCCATGTCCATTTACCACTTCATTTACTCTTATCAATATGAGGCACATGAATTAGGATTTTTTTAGTAAAAATCAGTAACTATGATGAATTTGATGAATTCTTTGCCCCTTAGGATCACGAGAGGTGTCTGAGATGCATGTGGGATGGCTGTTGCACACAGGTCATTGAAATAATGAGTAAAATTTAGTGCATAATAGGTAAGGAATTGAAGTGCAGTGTTGAATTTGAAACTACTGCTGAAGTTCAGTGACTATCTATGAAATTTACTTGGATTGTGTTTGTGAGTTGTAAGACAGTTGGATTGCCAGTTAATTAGATTTACACTGTTCTACTTTTTTGTTTTGTTTTCTTGTTATAATGCTTGAAGGCTGGATATATTCTGAATGGTTTAAGGCGAATTAACTGGTGTTACCCAACAACCACAACAATCAAGCTTTTAGTTTCATTTGATGGGGTTGCCTATATCAATCCTTTTCCACCATTTTGACTCTGACTGTCGTTCCATTATCAGAATTTCATGTAAATTAGAATTTCTTAGTTGACTTCATTCCATGAAGGCATGAATATTTATTATTAAACTTTGTCTTGAATTTTATGTTTTTTGAATTGTGCAAGCTGTAAGGATGTTGGGGTGTCTGTCTACTGAGTATTTGCACATCTGGAATGTTTATGAATGTTCCTAAAAGTGAAGCGACTGGTCGTATTGTATGTGCCAATTGCCATTTAGCGAATAAACCCGTCGATATTGAGGTACCACAAGCGGTGTTGGGGTGTCTTGACTACTGAGTATTTGCACATCTGGAATGTTTATGAATGTTCCTAAAAGTGAATTTTTGTGGAAACTAGGTAACAAAAAATCTAAAACACGGAGTTCTCATATTTTAACAGGTCTTGAAAAAATGTGCTTTTCTAATAGATTATTTGGGTGAGGGTTAATTTGCATGAAATCCCTCAACACAACTATTTTCAGTGCCCAAAAAGAATAGCAGATATGTGCTTTTGGACTACTGCATTTTCATGTGATATTATTTATCTATTTATGGCATGCCTCACACTTATGCCCTGTTAACACGAATGCCTCACACTTGTTGTCTTTCTTCTAGTATTTACTGGTTGGCTGCTTGATAATTGACATAGGGTGTGTTTGTTCCTTGATGTTTGCTAGGTTTGTTTTGGTTCAGCTTTATGTCTTTCTTTTAGTTTTACTGGTTTGTCTGCTCGAAAATTGACATGACATCAGGGGTGCTTGGTTGGCTGGTTCTAGCCCTGGCCAAAACTGAGTTTCTGCTGTTTTCCATTATATTTTATTTTTGTGTCATGACTCTGTTTTGGCTCCTTGGTTTGGCTGGTTCAGCTTCTGTTAGTATGTAATCTTACCTTTTATTTAATAAAGTTGCTTTCCGTGGATTGAAAAAAAAATTGATTGGGCGTTGTATTACAGGATTGAGTAATGATTTTTGATTCCTGAATGTGTTTCTTTTAAAACATTTCTGTTTTATCCATTTGATGAAATTTCACCAGTTGATGCGTCTATTTAGTAGTTGTACATTGAATTGATTATAAATATATGTTTTAAATGTATAAATCTTGAATACTGACACTTTTAAGGTTAATATTTTAACTGTTTTTTTGCTAGTCAATTTTTGTGGATCTGTTTGTTGTTTCAATCAAATGGGGAAGGATTTGCGCTGTTTTGGTTGTGCAGTGGGGGTTGAGTTTTTGGGTCAACAGAACACACAAGTGCCCCTACTCATTGGGTCTACAGCAATTGGGAAGAATGGCCTTCAACGGAGTATGTAAGTGCGCCTCTATGCAATGGTGTTGTGGTTCAATCTTCCTACTCGTGGTTTAGAAAAAGATGTCACTCAAATGTGGTTATCCACAGTTGAAGCTCCACTATTCACAAGTGCAGTTCACACGAATTCAAATAAGCGCAATTACTGCCCATCATTCATTTTATAAGACAATTTATTTCTTAAAAAAAAAAACACTAATCAGCCATGCATAGGACACAAAAAGTCTTGCTACTTTAAAAGGATTTCTTTTTCTCTTTCTTTTAATTTTTTTTAAGGTGAAGTGTTTTTCCTTTTTACTTTTTGTTTTGAATATTGCCGGGTGTCTATGTGCGTTTTACATTCCGTGATTAATTTCACGTCCTGTGGAGCTGGTCCCACAACACCACAAGAATGGTAAATTCAGGAGTCCATGAGAAGAATCGAACTCGGGAGGCTTCATTAGCTGACCGTTAAGCGGCACTCCCAGGAAGCGACTTTGCCACCTGAACTACACCCTGGTGGCGAGAAGTGTTTTTCCTTCACTATGGGCATGGGTGCTATTTTAATAGAAGTTGTTTTGTTTGCAGATTTTTTTTTATATCTGTTTCTCTTTTAAATAATATATTTCCTGACAGCTGAAATTTTTCTCCCATTTGATCTAAGGATTATAAAACATTCTTTCCCCTTTAGTCAACTATGAAATTTTGGTCGCGGGAGATTGACCCACCGTTCTCTGGTGCTTTCCTGTGATCTTCAAAAAATCAATCTATAAAGCATTCGTACACCACCATGTATGAAGTCTGATTGGGTCCATTTAAATTGCACCAATGAATGACTAATGGGTTATATTATCTCATCAGCGAATTATTGAGTCTTTTGTAGAGTTTCTTCATTATTCATAGAGTTTTGTTTTAGCGCAATAGCTGCCATAGGTGCTATTTTTCTTATTTGAAAAAATGGGCATTTCACCCTCAAGAACACGTGTCATAGTGTCACGAGCTAAACTTGTTCAGGGTATTATGCTTGCCTGTGACCGCTTATCTTGTGTGCTTAGAATGAGTTTCCATCATGTAAATACTAGTGTATGATTATTTTCTGCTAGTAGAGTTTTTGTAAGCCAAATAAGACAGTATGATTCTTCGGTCACTTTGATGTTTCCTAGTGTCAGGATGATAATTACATAAAAACCTCTTTAGGGGAGGGTGAGTGTTCATCAGTCATTGTAAAACTTACTAGCAATTGTTAACGTGCTTACCTTACTTGCCTCCCTCGCTAAGTACATCATGTCAACGAAGGATTTGTTAATGAATTACGTTTGCTTCAATGTTTACTGCTTGCTTGCCACGACTTTCATGAATTGATTACTATTTCCGTTGCTATCTTAATGAATGTTAATGAAAGTGCGTCGTGGATGAATGTTGGTAAACAATAGGCTGGCTAGTTAAAACAATAGTGCTTTAGCTAGCATCGTACGACCCTTCACAAGGGTGTGAAAATAGTTGGACCGTGACATTAGGTATTAGAGCCAAGTCGATGAAACTTGGTGATAGCCCAAGGTTGAGTTGCTACGTGAATTCGATTGCCTTCGTTGTTGGATTTGGGAAGCTTTGGTAAGTAACCATGGCGCCAAACACTGCTGAGAGGATAAGCGCGCTGGAAGCACAGGTTGAGACAACAACCAACACTATGGCTGCGGAGGTGGCCCAAATGAGAGAACTTGTTGATGAGGTGATGAAATCACAAAAACATCAAATAGGTTTGATAGGCGACATGTCAGAGGACTTTCGCTACACAGTTGAAACTTTGTAGTCGCGGATGGCTGATCTGGATGCAAAGGTGAATCCGATGGTGTTTGCGATGGGGAACTTCAACACTCCAGGAGTTAGTAAGACCAAGGTACCAAAACCCAGGACATATGGGGGTGCCCGAGATGTCAAGAAGTTAGAGAACTTCTTGTTTGATGTGGAGCAGTACTTTCGCGTTGTGAGGATGACCTTAGCACAGGCAAAGGTGGATATTGCGACCATGTACTTGATTGGTGATGCCAAACTGTGATGGCGCACCAAGTACAGAGAAATTGAAAATGGAAGCCGTGTAATCGATAATTGGGCAGATTTGAATAGAGAGCTCAAGGCCCAATTTTTTCCTGAGAATGTTGAGTATAATGCAAGGAGAAAATTGAGAGATCTCAAGCATACGAGGTCAATCAGCGAATATGTGAAACAATTTTTTGCTTTAATGTTGGATATTCGGGATATGTCGGAGAAGGACTAGTTGTTTTATTTTCTTGAGGGGATGAAACCGTGGGCAAGAACTGAACTTAATAGGCAAAGAGTTCAAGACTTGTCAACTGCATAAGCGGCTGTAGAACGCTTGACTGACTACACTGGTGATGATACTGCTTTGTCCAAACGGTTTGGTAGAGAGGGAAACAGTGGAAAGTCTTTCAAGAATGACAAACTCAAGAGTGGGGGAGCCGACTCTAAATCATCAATCTCAAAGGAAACTTCGTCGTCTCAAGTGTTCAACACACCTAATGGAAAGGGGAAGAGTAGAATTTCGTGCTACTTGTGTAGTGGGTCTCATAGAGTTTTTGAGTGCCCTCACAAAGCATCACTTAATGCTTTACAAGCTTCCATTGCAGAGCAGGCAGTGGAAGACGATGGCGAAGAGGATGATGCCTCGAGGGTGGGTTCAGTGCGGCTGGTGAACGCATTGGAAAAGCAGGCCAAAACACCAAAAGTTACACGAGCAAAAGAGTTAATGTTTGTGGACTCGAGGATAAATGGGAAGAGTACTCGCGCTATGGTGGATACGGGGGCTACTCATAATTTTGTTTCGCAGTTGGAAGCATAGAGACTCAACTTATCCTTAGAGAAGGATACAGGACGCATGAAAGCAGTTAACTCTGTAGCCCAGCCTACTTTGGGAGTAGCCAAGCAAGTTACTGTGAAGCTTGGATAGTGGGAAGGTCATGCGAATTTCACAGTGGTGCCATTGGATGACTTTCCAGTCATTCTAGGAATGAAGTTCCTAAGGGGGATGAGGGCAGTGCTGATGCCTTCGGCTGGTTCCCTATGTCTAATGGGAGATCACTCGTGCATGGTGCAAGTCGTTGCAATGAAAGAAGACGACGAGAAGTCCCTTTAAGCCATACTACTCAATGAAGGATTGGGTAAGGGTGAGCAGACACATCTAACCACGATGGTGGTAGACAAAGATGTAGGCCAAGAGTTGGAGCCTACGACCATCCAAGCGATGTTGGATGAGTATAAGGAGGTGTTGCCGGATAAGCTGCCTCACAATTTGCCCTCACGACGGACTGTGGAGGATGAGATCGAGTTGTTATCAGGAGTGAAACCACCTGCTAAAAGGCCATGTCGGATTGCGCCTCGAGAGATAGTAAAGTTGGGGAAACAACTTGATGAATTGGAAGCGGGATGTGTTCGCCCTTCCAAAACACCGTTGGGAGCATCGGTGTTGTTTCAGAGGAAACATGAAGAGCATCTACGGAAGGTGTTCGATAGGCTGAGGGGAAACAGTCTGAATGTGAAGAAGGAGAATTTCTCTTTCGCTTGGCGAAACAACAAATTCCTTGGTTAAGTGGTTGAACAAGGTCATATCCGGAGGGGTATGGAGAAGGTAAGGATGATTCAAGAACGGAAGATCCCCACGACAGTAAAGGAGTTGCGTTCCTTTCTTTGCCTTACTAGTTACTACAAGAAGTTTGTTGAGGGGTATTCGTGGAGAATGACTCCAATGACAGGACTACTGGGAAGGTATTATTGGCCGCACACGCGGGATGACGTGGTTGATTATACCAAAACTTGTCTCACTTGCCAACAAGACAAGGGGGAGCGGAAGAAGTATGATACTTTCATGGCCGCACCAAAGTACAGTTCAGTAGAGGAGACGACACAATTGTTCCTTGTGACTATTGTGAAACATTGGGGTGTTCCCCAAGTTATTATTTGTGACCAAGATTTAATGTTCACTGACAACTTCTTGACAGAGTTTTTCAGGATATTCAGGTCACATCTTAACATCTCTTCGAGTTATCATCGATAGACAAACGGACATATGAAGAGATTCAGAGAGCTGTTAGATAAGTACTTGTGTCATTTCGTCAATGACAACCAGAAGAATGGCGTGCAACTACTTGATGTGGCTCCATTCTGTGGCAATGCCCAAAGGCGCTCAACAACCAACAAGAGCCCTTTTGAGCTTGTTACAGGCCAGTTGCCGCTGTTACCTCACACAGTGGGCGAGCCGTACAGACGAAAGAGTCCCAAGGTGTGCATCTTCACCAGAGAATGGAGACTGAATGTAGAGTTTGCCCAAGACTATCTGGAGAAAGCTTCTAAGCAGATGAAGAAGTAGGCAGATCAGGAGAGAAGATCGCAGTTTCATATCAGCTGCCTTAAGCCATTCAAAACCAACACCAATTACCTGAGCAGAAGTCAGTTCAACAGAGCAGAGTTGAAGATAGTGCAACTTAATAGACATGTCGTTGAAGAGATCCTTGCAAACAGAAAGTTCATATCCTCAAGGAAGAAGCGGCAGAAGTTCCTAGTGAAGTGGAAATGCTTTGATGACAAAGAAATCAGCTGGATTTCTGCAGAAGATATTCAACCATTCGTGAACAAATTTGAAGTGTATCTATTGCCAAAAGTCTACGAGGACATTGACCGCATAAGTGAGAGAGAATGTCACGAGCTAAGCTTGTTCAGGGCATTATGCTTGCCTGTGACCACTTATCTTGTGTGCTTAGGATGAGTTTCCATCATGTAAATACTAGTGTAGGGTTATTTTCTACTAGTAGAGTCTTTGTAAGCCAAATAAGCCAGTATGACTCCTCGGTCACTTTGATGTTTCCTAGTGCCATGATGATAATTACATAAAAACCTCTTTAGGGGAGGGTGAGTGTTCATTAGTCATTGTAAAACTCACTAGCAATTGTCAACGTGCTTAGCCTACTTGCCTCCCTCGCTAAGTACACCATGTCAACGGAGGATTTGTTAATGAATTACGTTTGCTTCAATATTTACTGCTTGCTTGCCACGACTTTCATGAATTGATTACTATTTCCGCTGCTATCTGAATGAATGTTAATTAAAGTGCGTCGTGGATGAATTTTGGTAAACGATATGCTGACTAGTTAAAACAAGAGTGCTTTAGTTAGCGCTGCACGACCCTTCACAAGGGTGTGAAAATAGTCGGACCGTGACACACAGCCCTGCCTTCGCCGCATCATTTATCGCATTCTTGGTCTCTATCACCAGCTCCATTTGTTCCTTCATTTCATGTCAAGCATGTCCACTGCAACCACCTTCACAATATTTCATCACCAAAAATTGAAAAAAAAAAAAAAAAAAAAAGCAAAGAATCATTACTAAAGGTATCATGACTCATTTCCATTGCCATTTTTTGCACATTTATGAATTTTGAAAGCATATTCAAGATTCACTCTCTTCAACAGAGAGAAAAATAGAGGAACTCAGTGATAGGGGAAGCCCGATGAATGACTCATTCCTTTAGGCTTTTTTGTTTGAAGCATCTGCAAGAGAGAGGGAAAGGGAGTGCCGGCTATGCCAAAGGTGGTGGGGCAGTAGCGGTGGCAGCGTTGGGTAGAGGGAGCATGTTGTGTGGATTGGCGGCAACGATCATTGGTGATGTTAGGAGTAGGGAGCACTAGAGTGAACAAGAGAGGGGAGGGGAAGTTCTTTTAGGGTTTATTTTAGAGGCCCAACTCACCTTTCTTTAGCTGTGAAATGGGTGCTTTGGCTAGACTTGAAGAATGGAGGCCATTTTAAGGGATTAAGCTCTTATACATGTTTCGGGAAGGCACAAATTGATTGTGGTTTGTCTTGGTGTTCATGGACTTGCTTTGTAGGTTGAGATAGATTGAAAATAGGGATGTGAAGACTGTTTGTTTGTGTTGCATATTGCCTTTGCTCTTCTCGAATGTTTCTCTATTTGTTTCATTTTTGATGTGATGTGGTTGAGGGATGTAAAAAGAAGAAATCCTAGTGAACCCCCTTAGTGCTTCTTGGTGAGATGAGAGGAAAAAAGAGTTAGTGTGTGACCTTTCGAGTGAGTGATGATCAACCTTGAGTGCAATTGGGCTTGCTGTTGTGCTGGAGCCAGGAGACGTGAGCTGTGATCTGCAAGCTGGAGACGCGTTTGTGAGCTGTTATCCGCGGTCATTTAATTTAGATGAATGTAATTCCTCAAATTTGATTTATTGTAATTTATTGTGATTGATTACCGGCTACTTGAGCTGTGGAGAGATGGTATGTGCAAAGAAAAACAGAGAGGAAGAAGAGAGTGTAACGAAGAGAGAAGAGAGGCCTAAGAGATTGTATTTTCTTTTCCAGCAGTTTAAGTGAATCGCTGTGATGTGCTCTGTGGACGTAGGTCGATCTTGACCGAACCACATAAATTTATGGTGTCTCAATTTTTGTGGTTGCTCACAAGGTCCTAACAAGTGATATCAGAGCCTGGTTGGAGCAAAAATGCCAGATTAGAGTTTTCACTGAAATCAGAGTTCTGTCTAATGGCTTAAAATTAAATTTTGAGGCCACCATCACGTTCACCTTGTCGAGACAAAGCCAATGGTGCAAACCGGAGCTCAAAAGGAGTTCGGACGGAAGCATACGCACCAACACGCGCTTCGCCGGAGTGGTCCGTGTTCTCACGCGCCATCACGCGTTAGTGACCTGCCGGCCACGTGCCTTGCACGCGCATCATGCGTCTTCCTTGCCTAGCCGCCTCGACCCGACCCGAAAACCTTCGAACCGACCCAGCAACCTGCTCCAGACCCCGACTAGGATCCATACCCGGCCCGTCCAAGTCAGCGAGCTAGTGATGTGCTGAGTCAGCGCCACGTCACCAGTGGGACCCACAGTGGAACCCATAGAATCTGATAGAAAGTGGGCCCATAGTGCCATGTTAGCACCATGTCAGCAGTGGACCCCACACGTACCACGCCAGCGCCACGTCAGCACCATTGACCAGGTTTGACTTGATATTTGATCGGGCTTTTCAGAGTCATTTTGGGTCCGTTTTTCGACGACTTGAACATTCCTAAGGTTTTTGACCGTTCCGGATCCAATCGTGTTATCCATTTGAGCTGATTCCATCTCTAAATCAGCGAATCGAGATGTTGAACGAAAAGAGCTCAAAGATCAAGATGTTCAACGACAACAATTTCGGTTTCTAGAAGATACAGATTATTTGTTTCGAAAAGGAGTTGCACTTACCACTAAAGGGTAAGCCAGCATCTATGAACAAGGATGAGTGAGAGTTACTTGATTGAAAGCTCTTGGAGCCATCAGAATGACGTTGTCAAAATCTGTAGCATTTAACATCAAGCATATATCATCCACAAAGTCTCTAATTGATGCACTTTCTAACATGTACAAGCAGCCGTCAGCTGCTAACAAGGTATCTTATGAAAAGATTATTTATTATGACCATGTCTACAGGTAAAAGTTTTAGTAGACATTTGAATAATTTTAACGAGTTGTCGAATCAACTCGTCTCAGTTGGGATTACATTTGATAGTGAGATTTGTGCCCTATTGATTCTCAGTCAGTTGGCCGAAAGTTGGAATGGTGTTATTACTGCAATTAGTAGCTCCGTAGGGAAATCAAAGCTTGTATACGATAAGGTCGTCAGTATGATTTTGATGGAAGAAATCAGAATGCAGTCAAACCATGGTTTCACTTCGAGTTCAGCCTTGAACATGGAAAGTCGAGGCAGAGGAAACAAACATGGACGATCAAACAACCGTGGAAGATCTAGGCCTAGGCGGTCTAAATCTAGAAATCTTAGAGGTTCTCAGGACACAGGTTCTCAAGGCACAAAAATTATTGAGTGTTGGAATTGTGGAAAAACTAGTCATTACAAGAACCTGTGCAAAATTCTGAAGAAAGAATATGAGACAAAGTCAAAGACAGAAGCAAATGTTGCTTCAAAAAATGATGATATGTTGATATGCTCTTCGGAGAGCAAAAATGAGTCTTGGGTGTTAGAATCTAGAGCTTCATTCTATGCCACTTGCAGCAGAGATTGTTAAGAGGAGTATACATTAGCTAATTTTGGTAAAGTATATCTTGGCAATGATCAACCTTGCGACATTGCCAGCAAGGGGACAATGAAGATCAAAATGAATGGGTCAGTATGGAAGCTGAGAGATGTCAGATATATTCCAGACCTAAGGAAGAACTTGATCTTAGTTGGTCAGCTGGCAGATGAAGGATATAACACAACTTTCATTGGTGATGAATGGAAGATTTCGAAGGGTGCACTGACGATTGCACGAGGTAAGAAAAGTGGTACTCTTTATGTAACTCCTAATGCATGCATGTCCATTACAGTTGTTACAGGAAATGATGATATCAACATATGACATCAACGACTCGAACACTAAGTGAGAAGGGACTCAAGGTGATGCACTCAAAGGCTAAGTTGAGTGACTTACAGTCAGTGAAGATTAGCATATGTGAGGATTGTATATTTGGGAAACAAAAGATGGCCAGTTTCAAGACAAACATCAGTACTTGAGCTAGTCCATTTAGATGTATGGGGACCAACGACCATTTCATCCATAGGTGGGAAGCATTACTTCGTAACATTTATTGACGATCATTCACGGAAGGTATGAGTTTATTTCCTGAAATATAAATCTGATGTTTTTGATGCTTTTAAAATTTGGAAAGAAATGGTAGAAATTGAAATTGGTTTGAAAATCAAGAAGCTGAGAACAGATAACGGTGGTGAGTATGATAACACCGAGTTTAAGAAATTCTGCAATGAGCATGATATCAAAATAGAAAAAACTGTGCCAGGTATGCCTCAACACAACGATATAGCCGAACGGATGAACAGAACATTGTCATAAAAAGCCACAAGCATGTGTATGCAGCCAGGCTTGCCAAAGATGTTTTGGGCAGAAGCAGTCAACATAGCAGCTTATTTGATTAACAAGAGTTCATCAGTACCATCAGACTATAATCTACCAGAAGAAGTATGAAGCAACAAAGAGGTAAAACTTTCACATCTGAGAGTTTTTGGTTGTGTTGCATATGTACATATCAATGATTATGTCAGGAATAAGCTAGATCCGAAATCCCGAAAATGCACCTTCATCGGTTATGGTGGAGATGAATATGGGTACATTTGGAATGATGAAAACAAAAAGGTGATCAGAAGCAGAGATGCGAGTTTTGATGAAAATGTGATGTACAAAGATAGACACATAACAACATCTATAGAGTCTGAAACATCCTTTATAGATGTGGATGATGTTCTAGAAGGTGTAAGGATACGTCAGCGGAACACCGAGAATTATAGTAATTAAATAATAAAAGAAAGGAGAGAAAAATATTTTTCAAAATGGGGATTCAGCAGGGTCTCGTCGATGAGTGCAGAGTGCTCGTCGACAAACAGACTTCTTGGGCTCATCGACGTGGACTCGTGTCTTGTTGACGAGAACTTACCAAGAGGGGGTTTGACGAAGCCTGAAGTTCATCAACGAGGGTTACTAGTTTGTCGACGATCTCCCTTCACGAACTCATCGACTAGGTGACGTGTCTCGTCGACGAGTCAGTACTTAATAAATACACTAACCTCGGGATTTCAGCATAAAATTTTGCATGAAATCCTCTTTCTCTCTCTCTCTCTTTCTCTAAACCTCATCTCCTCTACCTTTTCTCTTTATTTCTGGCTTCGATTCTCGCCGATTCAACGATCGGAAGCCGTCACGCTATTCCTGGGAGAAGATTCTCTACAAGTCTATTGGAGTAGTTTATTGGTTAGGTCAACTTGGGCACCATTCCAACATCTGGTTAAGTTGGGTATTTTAAGTTTTATAAGGTATTTGATATTTCTGGATTGAGGAAAATGCTTTACATAGAATAATATTGAAGTTTTGTTGGAGAAAATGTAATTTCAGGGTGTTGAGCTAGGAACACCACAGGAGTAGGTTTGGTTAAGTTTGTAGGCTTCTCAGTAAGTCAAGTATAGGGATAAATTAAGTCAATATTTTTCATAAAATTATTTATTATTATACATCATTTTTTTTTTCAGGAAAATATGTATGTTATATAACTATGTTTAATAATACTGTTGTTGAATAGGGAAATGCTTTTAACATATTTTATAAGGAAATATGATTTCAGAACAAATTATGAGTTTATGAGGCTACTCACATTTGTGTGACATGAGTATAATATTTTCATGAAAATTTTGTTATATTGAAATATTATGATTTTTTCAAGATAAGCATGTTATAACAATTTTTAGGAAAACCATAAAAACAGTACAAAAACTATGGTTTTAAGAATATCATGTTAACAAGTGCAAGATTTTCATGTACAAGTACGCCATGTTATGCCGGTGCTGGTGTCATGATTTTTACGTTATGATATGACGACATAAAATGCCGTAATTATGCATGTTATGTCAAGATTCAAGAAAATATTATCATGTCATGTTTTACTCTGAAATATGAAACTGCTATGTTCAATATCATGAAATGTATTATATGTTATCACAACTCGGATAACTTAGTTTAGTTTCAGGAAGCACGATATCGTAGCTGTATGTTCACATTTACCTTAGTGCTACCACACATCTTATGTAGAGTGTGGGAGATTGCAGTCGTTGTGGCTTTATGGGAGTGTCGTAATTCCCATAGTAGTCAGGCATAGGTGGAACAAGCCTATCGTACTCACACACCTATGTTTGACTTAGCATGGTCGGCCAGCCCTTGCTAGGTCTCTCCTTTGGGCTGCACAACCTTGTCATGTGGGGGGTAAGACATGACGATAGCTAACTATCTATCTATCCTGGGTAATAATTCAAGTATGATATGATTATATAAGATGATTTTTCAGTACAAGAGTTTAGTATGTTAAACTATGTTATGTTAAATCATGTTTTATTCCAATACGATACAACTATTTAT
Source organism: Malania oleifera (assembly GCF_029873635.1). Taxonomy (NCBI): domain Eukaryota; kingdom Viridiplantae; phylum Streptophyta; class Magnoliopsida; order Santalales; family Ximeniaceae; genus Malania; species Malania oleifera. The sequence goes on from NC_080422.1 coordinate 91,627,468, forward strand.
ATCATATATGAATTATGTACTGTTTATATATATATCACGAAAAATATTCATGTTACCACACATTAATATTAATTTATCTTCCTTACTGAGAGGTGTCTCACCCCAACCATACAAACATTTCAGGAAATCCAGGTAGAAGAGCGGACCGAGCTCTGGGACAGTAGAGATTGGTCGAGCTTTGTAGGGTAAGTGAGTGAGTTAGGGTCTGATGGATTTTGGGTTATGGCCCTAGGATACTTTTTGGTCTTTTTGGGATGTATGTTTGTGTATATATGACAGATTTAGTAAAATTCTAGTATTGTGACTGATTGGATGGTATGTATGTAATTTATGTTTTCCGCTGCATAGGTATCAGAGATGTATGACAGGTATTTCCTCGGTACTCATGGGTCCGAGTTGATCATGATTAGTCCAAGTTATAAGCAGGTTTACAAGGTTATTATGTATGTTGTTATATATGAAAAAAATATATGGAAAAATAGGCAGGTCGTTACAACATGCATATGCACATCCATTCTCATAATCAACATACTAATTTGAGACACGACCAAGAATCCTACAAACACTTACGAGCAACCATGGCATTCGTGGCCTCAAAGATACTCAAGCTTATGAAGCTATGCACCTGGATGACTAGGTCCAAGGCTATTCGTGTTTTAAACATAACTGATGGTGGCATTACTAATGCGGGATGACATGGTGGTATTGGAGATAAGGGTGGAATTGAGCAAGCGTCTTTTTTGTTTTGCGGGTTGAGTTACAACAATAACCACCAACTACGAAGATGAGATTGCATAGATTGTTGATATAGGTGAGGCTTGGTAGTTCCTGGACACAAATAAATCGGGATCCATAAATTTTCTAGGTAGTGAAGGTTGTAAATAATGAAATGATTGCATTTGAGTTTCGACATTCAAAGAATGAATTTTCAAAATCTAGAGTCAGTTTGTAGAATTTCGGTTTCAATCTAAGGTTGATAAATATGTTTTAATCAAAAGTAGCTTGTGGACAATGTCGTTTGCTTTGTTGTTCAAAATCATTTTCCAGAAAAAAAAAAAAAAAAAAACAAAACAAAACAAAGAAGGACTGATGAGGACACTTCTAATGGATTCAAGTGCTAAGAAAGAGGATTGGGTAGGGGGCATCATTGTTTATTTAATATCTTTTTCTAGTTAGTTAGGGCTAGCTAATGGGGAGGAATTGACCAACGCTCTTCCACATAAAATGGCTGTCTTTTCTTAGCTAGTCTTATTTAATCATTATAGTGCACCAAAGATGGGCTAAGAATTCTTAGCCTCACCTGTAAACGAAACACGCCCTTAATACCTAAAAGAAGGTGGGTTGTATGTTGCAAGGAATTGCTACCTAGATTTTTCTCTCTATTCCTCTCCCTTTCTCCCTCTCTAACTGAAAAATTTTAAATTTGCAACAAAATTAATTTTAGATAACCAGAATAAAGAATATGAACAAATAGGTTGTTTTTTTTTTTGTAATTATTTTAAAATCTGAAAATGAAAAATACAAAATTTTTTTAAGCATTCAAACAAATTCTTATTATTATTTTTTATCCTTTTGCTAAAAATCTTGAAAAATTTAAAAATAAGCTAAAATTTATATAATTATTCAAAAACTAAAAAATAAAATAAAAATATTTTATTCAACTAAACATACCCTAATATTTTTCTTATTTGCACTTACAAACATCTTTTAAAAATTCAAAGAATTGTTCGAAAAACAATCTCAAAAATAATTATTTACAATATTAAATAACCAAACGCATTTTTTACTTTATATTTCTTGCATCTCACATTATATTCAGAAACTTAACTAAACAGACCCTTACAAGTCCTTCAGTTTTCTTGAAGAGACATTTATTGGGATTTATTTGGTTGTGCCTTTGAGCACTTGGGGTGGTTGGTTGGGCTTTGGGCCTACCCCTTTGTATACATATGCAGTCATACAAAAAAATTGAGTATAGACTAAAATTTGGTCGGCAATTCATCGAGCTGAGGGTCAAGAATTCTCTCCTTTGCAAGGATTCAGAGAATTATTCTCATATGGTTCAACAAACACCTCCTAAGTTTTTTAAATAAATAGTTCCACCCTTGAATTTTTAAAAATTATAGAACCCCATGAAATTTAATTTTCTGAAAAAAAAAAAAAAGAAGCTTAGGCTAGTCAATAGTTTAAATTATATAAAAAAATTAAAATTTATATTATGATAGGAAAGGAAATTAGTTTGTTAAATTCAATATGTTTTGAAAACTTAATTTATTAGTGAATTGGGATTGGGTATGCGGTTCGAATCAATTCCTTGACATGAGCATGATAATTAATTATTATTTAAAAATTTTAAAATATAAAAAAATAATCGTAATAATTTTGGAAAAAAATACTTAGATAATTATAATGTTCCAAAATATTTGTTTTCTATATCTTTCATGCAATTTAAATAATTAAACATGCCTTTAAAAGTACAATATAACTTAAAAATTGACTTGAATTGACCAATTGGTCAAATTTAGATTCACCTTCATTGAATATTGAATAACATAATAACTTGGATAAAATTAGAAAAAAAATTGATAAACTAGTTCAAACAAAGGACAACCAATTAATAAAAATTTGAAGTTTCTTCATCTAGTTATCATTTATATTTTACACAAAAAGAACTAACATTTAACTTTATAATATCAATAAATGAAGTACAAATTTTGACATTTTAATTTACATTTTTATAGCACCATGCTTAAGTATTTTGATTTGGTTCATAATGCACTTCATTAAATTTTTATGAAAAATAAAGCTAACAAACATTTTGTAACATTATAATCACTAAGTACTTTTTTATGATTTATTAATAATTTTTATTTTTCATATATTTTTTTTTAAAATTAAAATAATAATAAAATTATTTTATCACACTAATGTCAACTCAAAAACGTTTAGACTAATTGGAGTTATCAATTTGGATACTAGATAGGTCTCCTATATGCTTACTCAATTTTCAACTGACTAATTTTTTAATTTAATTTATTAAATTATCATTTTAAAATGAAGATTTTTTTAAAGATGGTTCATTTTTTCACATATACTTAATGATTAACTAAAAACCAACTATCAGAAAATCCACACAGGGTGTAGTTCAAGTGATAGTGCGAGTTACAGGAGTACCTCTCACAAGGTCAAGTGTTCAAACCCTCTCAGGTTTGTTTCCACCTCTAGATTTCTGAAATTTACCTCCCTTTGGAGTTGTGGGGTCGGCTTCAAAGGGTGCGAGATTAGTCACATGGACCGTAAAACGGACACGTGAAAACCCAATGCATAATACAAAAAAAAGAAACCAACTATCAGAAGGTTTATTTTATGAGTAAAATTAACCAGTAGATTTTAGAAGGTTTTTTTTTTTGATAATTTTCCTAAAGGCATGTAATGATGGATAAACTAATTAAAGAATGAAAGATTAAAGAGAAGGGAGATATTATAAATGAATTTTTTGAGGGTGGAATTATTTTACGTCACCCATATATACAACAAAGTCATCTTATTTCATGTTACGCTAGGGAATTTTTACAATTGAAGACTTCCCTTAGGACAGAAGGAGAGCAGAGAAGGGACCTGTCTCCTTGCTTGATGATGTATAGCCTGCAGAGGGCTGAACCTGCCACTTTCCAAGCAAAGCCGCAGTATCTCACAGCTCCTTGCCTTCTAGCATGTTCGTAGGTGATTTGATAGATGGCAAGGGCTTCCTCATAGATCTGCTCTGTAATCTTTGGACTGTCTTCAAAATCTGCAGTCCCATATAATAACTGCACTAAACAGGAAATTTTTTTGTAAAACAGCAGACAGGAAAAGGATTATTCTAGGGGCACATGATGCAACTACATGCCCTTAAGCAAAGGATGGATTGATAAACCACCTGCTTATACTTTTGTGTCACTTTATCAGCCAATACATCTTTGATTTCATCGTCATGCTTAAGGGCATCAGTCATTTCACATCTGTATTGGTCATAATGCTCCTTCCACAGGTTTAGGTAAATGTTGGGGACTTCACAACCGAAACAAGGAAGCGTCCAAACATCTGAATCTATAACATAAGAACATGCATATTATCTCTACTGCCAAGAACAAAAATGAATAAATAAATAACCAATTTATTTAACTAAAAAAAAAGAAAAAAAAAATTCAACAAGCAGTTCATGTACAAGGATAAATCAGCAAATATGTAGGAAAGATTCAAGAAAGGCAGTATGGACGAGTAAAAATAACTGCACTCTTGATTGAGAGAATCCATACCTTTTGTTGCCGTAATATTCTTTTGGAAATACTCCACACCATTGTAAATTTCACCCAGAATAGAGGTGGATCTATAAGTTTCACGCTTATTTCCCATGAAATGTGGAAATCTTTTGGCCTTCAGTTTCTCTGGAACAGTAATCTTTTTTCAAAAGGAGACGAGAGATAGGTAAGAGGGATGGTGCAGAAATCAACTGGAGCAGTAATTTAAAGGAAAAATTTCCAGTAAGTACCATAATCATCAATATATTAGCAATACAGAATATACACGAGGGATATCATAAAAAACAGATTATATTTATTTTATCTCTTCTTTTATTTTTTTTGGTTCAGAAAGATTAAGTAGCATACGTGTTTTTTAACTGATTATTTTTCAATTTTGCATTAATTTTCATATATCAAGTACAAAAGCTCTTGATATGAAACAGCCTCTTGCAAAAATGCAAGGTAAGGCTGCATACTATAGACCCATTGTGGTCCACCCCTTCCCCGGATCCCACGTTCACGTGTTTGAGGTACGAAAACAATCTCTTACAAAAATACAAGGTAAAACTGCGTTCTATAGACCATTGTGGTCTGCCCCTTCCCCGGACCCTGCATTCGCGGGAGCTTTGTGCACTAGGCTGCCTTTTTTGTACAAAACCTGTTGAATGACTTACAATTTCTTCAACACAATAATAACCAGCCCACTATTGTTAAGCTTCTTAATATTAGGTAAAAACAAAGTAATTGGCATCTAAAAGGCTCCTGCTCAATAGAGTTCTTTTATTTTTGATCTTATGTTGCTCATGCTTTTCATTCACCTATCCACCAACTTAAATGTACAAGTCAGGTGATGAGCTCAACAAGCAGTGGGATGATGTAGAGGAAGTTGATGCACTTGACTCAATTGACATTCTGGATCTTATGCTGACTTTGGAGTGCAAGCAAGGGTTTTGAACTTCAGAGTTCCACTGAAAAATTAGAACATTTTGTTGAAAATCTAAAACTAAACTAAAATAAAGAACTTAACACCCAAATATGTATAAACCAACTCAATTTTTTGAGCAGGTAATTCAGCTGCGGTTGTTTTGAGTTGGCAATTCAGTTTGACAAAGGTAAAATATTTCATTAGACCTCATGCAAATATCAATATTTCTGGGCAAGATTCAAGGGTTTTACCTGCCAGAATCATTTCAGCAATTCAGCATTTGTGGTACATGAGATTAATCAACAATGGAATATTTTTGGCCCTGATTTGCTAGTGAACAAATCTTCACTCCTGAGCATACAAGTGGTGTTTTGTATTGAACACCAGTCCAGATTGTAAATATCGAAACTTTAATCTAGCTAGGACAATAATAGTCTGCTTATGGAGAGCCAGAATTTTGACAAAACATACACTAAACTTAAATATCAACACTCCACAAAATTGACTCCTTTTATCTGGGGTCTGCCACGTTACACCTGACAGATATGTTAAATAGCCTTAATCTGTTCTTTTATATTTTATTTTTTTTACTTTTTTACATATTTTTTATTTGTAGACTGTTCATGACAAGTGCAATGATTCTCACAGAAGCTGGCAAGTAACTGAGTAAGTCTGATTTATTGCAAAACTGAAAACAAAGCCAGGCTGAAGTGTCAAGGTGAGCATCTGTTTGTGTTAAACCAGCAAGACTGACCAAGCATTTTGAGTTGGTTTTTAAAAACGTCAGTTCAGTTATAGTATAAAAAATTTTAAAAACCAGGGTTTCTGGGTCAGGTTGCAGTTAGGATGATGTAAAAACTGACCCAAACTGCCAAACTAGTACTCATATATATTGATTACCTTTATCTTTAAGACAGTATGTGTGCTAACAATACTGCACCAACTTTTATGGTTCATTACTTTCATGTTTGGAGATCAGTCAATTTTTTATTATATTTAGAGTTCTGCTCTATGTCGTAAAGTCTTAACTTGATCTTGATGAGATAATGCATTTTTTAATCATAGTCTATTGAGTTTTTTCATAAGACTAAATGTTCTGGAGTGATTTATTAATTATTATATATTGACTCGCTTTGCACACCCAATTTAATTAAAACTTTAAAACCTAAACAATACCAAAATAACCCAAGCCATCAATCATCACCATTGGCTTTATAGTTCATGGTTTGGTCGGGTTACAGCTTGGTTTTGGTTTATAATTTCTCCAAATCAACAAAGAAAGGTCTTATTTTGGTGTTATAGTTACTGACTTAAATCGAACAATGCTCACTGGCTCACCCATCCTGAACATCTACGCACTTCAACCAGACAAAGTAGATTTGCAAGAAGTATGGCAAAGTAATTGCAGGATATTATCATAATTCTCCACGTGGAAATTAAGTATGCACATCGAAAGACAGCTTTTTTACCTATAGAAATCCAAGTTTACAACTGAAAGACGCAATCACAGAACTAACCTTTAATCCAGATTTAGGTGCATCTAAAGCACAATAGTATATGTCAACCAGTTGAAGCATGTTCCTCTTTAAAGTTTCTTTTTCAGAAACACAGTCATCTTCCAATGTTAGAAAGCGATCCATAAATGCCAACCAGCTATCAGCAGCAATACCAGCCTCAAAACTGGAACATCATGAGAAAAATATGAATACCAATTACTATGTGGTCATGGTCTTGGGAGAAAATTTTTGCATATAGCTAATTGGGAGTTCAACTGATAATGGTCCAAGGACAAATCATGCAAGCATATTCAACCATAAGAAAGGTACGAGGTTAAAAATGGAAACTAGTTAGCATAACAAAGAGTCCTTAAAAGTACTTTTCCCATTCAATCTCCTCAGAGGTACCAAAATCCAGCTTAGAGAATGCAGAGAAGTGCCATAAGCAGTTTCATTATTTAAGAAAAAACAGACTATAGTTTCATTATTTAAGAAAAAACAAATTATCTGTCCTTTTTATGGCTGGTTGAGGAAAGGCATCACTTACTTTCTCAATTGAAAGAGAAAAAATAGGAAGATAAGGTAGAGACCATCCATCATTTTCATGGCTGGTTGGCTGGTTGAGGTAAAGCATCACTTACTTTCTCAATTGAAAGAGAGAATAGGAAGATGAGGTAGAAAGTACACAGGGAAAATAAGATAAAAGCATGACCTCTTCCTGTCACCATGTTATGAGCAACCACTGCAGAATGATAGATGTTTTATCAGATGATAAACATAGACGTAGACCAATGCTTACGAGAGGCACAATAACCTTTTCAATTAAAAATGCTAGGAGGATGAAGTGGGGTGAAGAGGAAAATAAAATAAAATTTTCAACTCTTCTTGTCACCACCTTTTGAGAAACCACAGGGTAACAGTAGGTGTTTTATTATTATGAGATAATAGCCATAAATTTATACACATGCTTATCTATGGCTATATACTAAAAGTTTCAGTATATACATGTGCAGTAGTTTTCTTCTTTAAGTCAATTTCCACCTCTCATAGAGTGAAACTTTTCCTTTAGGTTATGGCACTAAATGTGAATCCACGAGAAAAAAAAATTTCCGAGCTCTGGCAACAACCCAAATCAAGGAAAAGGCAATCAATTTTCAGAACCAAAAGGGAAAATTATTAATGAAAATATTGTTCTCTCTGAAATATCTAATTGTAAACCATACAAGTCCTTATTCATTAACCACAAAATGTTTGTTCTAATCTATTAATATAATATGCCCTGAATATTTGCCTACGCCCTACAACATACTAGAAGAGGATGCGAATATTTTCCTACACCCTACAACATACTAGAAGGATAAGAATTAAATAGCTAGACCACTTTTTTTTCTCCGTTCAGGCTATGCAACCTTTCTGTTCAGTTGGATTTCAACCTAATCAGAAATAATTCAGATATATGTCTCTGGGCACATACCTTGGCTCAAATCTAGTTGTTAAAAATAGCTGAAAAAGCTCATGCTCCAGCTCCTCGGCCGAAAATTCACATGGCTTTCTCTTAGAAGACTTTGGTCTTGAATATAAATCTGAAGGGACCCAAGGTTTGCTTGCTTTGAAATATTCCAACAGCTGAAAAGTACAAAACAAGTGTTCAAAATTAGTCTCATCTAAACAAAACCGATTCTAACTTCTAAGAGAGTGGGAAATTTATGTTAAACACAGCTTTTTTTTTGGCATTGTGCAAGAATATTGAAGAAATGCAAGTATAACAATATAGTGAAAAAGCCAGTAAGGATGGGATCAAGTTGAAAAAAATAAAATAAAATACAAAGAAGACATATGGAAACATTAAAAAAAGGATGCATAAAACGTAAGAGACAGAAGAAAAGATCAATGCAACCAAAGCAGGACAATGTCCAGATAGCAAAAAAAAGGATATTTTAGTGACAGTGACAATCCAAAATTTAAAAAATGCATATAATTCCCCACGAATAAGATTACCATAATCAAATTCTTTCAAAGAAAGAAGAATGTATATTAAAAAAAAACACCAAATTAAAATGCTAGGATTGGCAAGGATGACAATTAAGGAAGTAAGTGAATAATAAAAGAGAAATGCAAGAGAATGGACATAAGATTTATGTGGTTCGGCATATAACTTACATCCATGGGTGAAGATGGCAAAAGAACTTCACTATTGGGAAGAGATAGAATACAAGAGCATCTAAGATGTTATACTCCTTAACACACTTTCCAAAAACTCACAAAGGTGCCTCTACATAATTACATATACCCCATTAATAGTAACTCCCTCTCAAATCAAATCAAATCAATTCTCCCTCAAATCAGGGATGCAAATTAAGTCTCCTTGAGGTCAACTCTTTAATTTTCTTTCTTCCAATACAAAAAAAAAAAAAAAAAAAAAAATTCTTTTCTTTAATGACAGAATAAACTCTCAATTTATTACAATAACTGCTATCTTGAACGAGAGATTTATTGTGAAGCATGAATGCATTGACCAAGGCATGGGAAAACTAGTAAAAATCTTCCCCTCACATATGAATGATCATTTTCTTGTTCCATCTTGTTCATCTTATGCCCCCATGGGCATATTTCATGAATTGAAGATTCCAATCAAGTCCACGTGTCACGGTTCGACTATTTTCACACCCTTGTGAAGGGCCATGCGGCGCTAGCTAAAGCACTTTTGTTTAACTAGCCAGCCTATCATTTACCAACATTCATTCACGAAGCACTTCCATTAACATTCATTCAAATAGCAGCGAAAACAGTAATCAATTTATGAAAGTCGTGGCAAGCAAGCAATAAACATTGAAGCAACCATAATTCATTAACAAATCCGCTGTTGACATGGTGTAGTTAGCAAGGGAGGCAAGTATGCTTAGCACGTTGACAATTGCTAGTGAGTTTTACAATGACTGATGAACACTCACCCTCCTCTAAAGAGTTTTCTGGGCTATTCTCACTCTGGCACTAGGAAACATCAAAGTGACTGAGGAGTCATACTGCCTTATTTGGCTTACAATGAAATAAATACTGGAAAATAACCCTACACTAGTATTTACATGATGGAAACCCATCCCAAACACATGAGGCAAGCGGTCATAGGCAAGCATAATGCCTTGAACAAGCTTAGCTCGTGACACCATGCAATGCTTGAACTTACCTGATGCTAGAGATTTTGTCAACATATTTGTAATTATCAATAGTACTAATTTTCTTTACCATAATTTTCCCTTTTGAAATAATATCACAAACAAAATGATACTTGGCATCAATATGTTTTGTTCTTTCATGAAACATTGGATCCTTATTCAAATGTATAACACTCTGGCTGTCATAATGAATTATAATCTTGTCCCAACAAGATGTAAGTTTACCAATCAAACCCTTTAAACAAATAGATACTTTGAATGCCTTTGTGATGGCCATGTTTTTTGCCTCGATATTGGATAATGTAATATGTTGTAGCCTTGCCTTCCAACTTATGACACATCCTCCGAGAGCAAACACATAGCCAGTAATGGTTATTTTCTTGTTAAGATCCCTAGCAAAAATTTGAATCAACATAACCAGTAGCACTCGACTTATGTCTTTCAAATTCTAAACAAGAATCAGAAGTATCTCTTAAATATTGACGTATCCATTTACCGCTTGCCAATGCTCTTTACCTTTGTAAGCCATGTACCTGCCCAAAACACTAACGACATGAGAAATATCTGGATAGATACAAATCATAGCATACATTAGACTTCCAACTGCACTAGAATTCCTTAAAATTTTCTATGTCTAATTGTGGCGACAAAACAATTGATAGTTGGAAATGAGCAACAAGTGGAGTGTTAATTGGTTTGGCATTTGTCATACCAAAACACCCTAGAACTTTTTCAACAATTTTTTTTTTTTTTTTTGTAAAAATACAACAATCCTTCTTTTCAAATTCCCCAACAAGCTGGTCCTTTAACACGCTGATATCAAATTTATCTTTAGAAGCAATAAACATGTCATCAACATATAACAATAAGTAAACAAAAGTACACACAACTATCACACTCACTCCTTCAATAACTGTTGTCCAACATAAATGAGTCGAACTTTCTAAACCATTGATGAGGACATTGCATTAATTCATATAACAATCTTCTTAATAAACAAACATGGTCTTCTTTTTCATCAATAATAAAACCCTCAAGCTGGCGCATGAAAATCTTTTCCTCAAGTTTACCATGTAGAAAAGCTATTTTAACATCTAGTTGCTCCAATTCCAAATCATGCATAGCGACGAGAAATAATAATACACATATAGACACATGTTTAACATCAAAAGAGAAAACATCATTAAAATCTACTTCTATAACTTGACTATAACCTTTAGCAACTAATAGTGCCTTGTACCTTGCATCCTCACCTCCTAAAATACCTTCTTTTTTCTTAAGGACTCATTTGCAACCTACAATCTTCTTTCCCTTGGGAGGTTTTATTAATTCCCAAGTGTGATTCTTGAGTAAAGACTCAATCTCATCGTGCATAGCCACTAACCACTTAGCCAAATCAACACAAGAAATTGCTTTTGAATATGTTACAATTCTCCAATTTCATTGATTTCTTGTGCAACCGTCAAAGCATATCCAATAGGATTAGAATGACAAAATTGTTCAACATTACTATAACTTGAAGGTAATTTGATCTCTTTTTTGGGCCTGTGTTTGGCAATGTTATAAGATTCTCCTTGTGTCATGCTGATGATTATAGGAAAATAGGCAACCATATGGATATGGACAAGTAGGGCAATCATACGTATATGCACAGCCAACAAGACATGCAAGAAGACAACGATGCTAGTAGAAATTCTTAAGGACCATTAGAAACTTTGATGAATCACATAGCCATGGAGGAGCAAGAAACACATATAAACCTATACTCATTACTTTGGAAATTATATGATATAGAGTGATTATTATAAACATATATGTCATCTCAAAATCCCATCGATAGGAATAGGAGATGATTTTGAGCCACAAACAAACTCCTATGGTATTAAATGTATTTTTATTTTATAAAGAAAGAATATTATTAAAGAGAGAAAAAGAGTTCAGTAAAAGAAACCATGGTATTAAATGTATGATAATTATTGGTAATGTAATTATATAAAATGATCATTTAGTAATCTTAAATCATTAAATGAATGCCTCATGATATTTGTAATGATTTAATAAATTTTTTTTTTTAACTTCTTTGCTTCCTTTGCAATATGCATTTTCATGTATGCATTTTTTAAATATTACCTTGATTCCAAATTATGCATGACCATCTATTTTAACATTTCCAAAGTTTCATTGTAAATTTCCACCATTTACTACAAGATTTCATCATTTTTTAAAATTGAAATTGAAAAAAAAAAAAAGTTAGATCAAAATATCTGTGAATTGAAACCATTGAAATCGAAATCTAATTCATTAGATTTGAAAACTTTAGAAAAGTGATATCACATTTGTACAGTACCATTCTGATGACTAACTTTTTCAATCAAAATGAGACACGTATGGTACTTCTAGTTTTTTATGTTGATATCATCATCACAAGCTCATGCTTATAGAGTAGTCTTACTCCTTACAGCAATACAAACAACTAGTGCATGTGTGGGAAACTAAAATTAAAGAACTACAAAGCGATCCTAAACCACACTTGTATATGAATAAAACTCCACATAAAACATATAACTTAATAAAGCCTAGAACATTTGAGTTTAGGACATAGCAAGACCATGACACTATTCTTTGGAATTAGCCTCCAAATACAATCAAATTGATCCATCCAATGGCTGCTTCCCACCCTACATCAATACCATGACAAACAATTGCTTTGAATACTCGAGGCTATGTAGAAAAGTTGCCTAACTCTTATATATTCCAATAATCTAAAGGTTTTCCTAATATAACCTATTACGTCCCTAGTTTTTTTGGCACGTGACCGACTTTGACTCCATCTAAAATCCAATGGGGTCACTAGGCCTAGGCAGAATTTGTTTTACAAATCATCATATGGAACCAAGTTAAAAGCCAATTAAGAGTGAACAACTGTTGAAAAAACAAAACAACAACAAACGACAACAACAACAAAACCAAGTCTTAGTCCCACTAAGTGGGGTCGGCTATATGAATCATTTTCCGCCAATTTATGCGATCATGGACCATTTCTTTTGATAGATTCAAGGATATTAAATCCTTTATCTCCTCCCAAGTTATTTTAGGTCTACCGCTACCCCTTCTACTGCCCCCCACAGTAACTAAGTCACTCTTCCTCACAAGTGCACTATGTGGCCTATGTTGCAAGCGTCCATACCATCTGAGTCGTCTCTTCCTTATTTTATTTTCTATAGGAGCTACACCTAACTTACCACGAATATGTTCATTCTTTAATTTATCTTTCAATGTTATACTACTCATCCATCCAAGCATTCTCATCTCGGCAACTTTTACTTCTTGGATATTATGTTTCTTCGTCGCCCAACATTTCGATCCATATAGCATAGTTGGTCTTATAGCTGTCCTATAAAACTTCCCTTTCAATTTTAAGGGTATTCTACGATCACATAGCACACTTGAAGCACTTCTTCATTTTACCCAACCTGCTTTAACTCTATGCATTACATCATCTTCAATTTCTCCTTCAGCTTGCATAATAGATCCAAGGTATCGAAATCTACAAGTGCTATTTATTTCTTCATCATCAAGTTTAACTTTGTCTCCATAAGCAACTAAAAACGTTTTTCATTTAGTAACAAACTCTTTACATTGGCCTGTACTTTTCATACAACATTTTTCTCACTCCCTAGTCTACATATACAATGACCCAAAACTGAACGCATGCTTAGTATCCTTATTGCCTTCCTACCAACTTGTAATACATGTCAAAATGGTAGTATCTTGGAGAACCTAACAAGTGGAGCTATTCTTCAGTTTGAACCTAAAGTTATTAAGGAATAGGGTGAGCAACCACAAGCTTAGTAGACATTCTTAACTCCACCTTATTCAAATAAGGATAACACATTATTTCTTAGATGTATGCATGATTAGAAGGTGCATGAACACAATCTTTATTCAAAGCAATTTGTTCATCTAAAGTGACCAATGCAAAACATTCAAATAACATGCATTTACACTTTTTTTTTCCAAAATAGCAGTACTATCCCAACTAAGTGCACATTTTATCTCAAACAAGTGTCTAGAAATACCCTTCGGAGGTTTAGGGCCTTTCACTCAAGGGAGACACAATCCCTACTTGCTCAAATTCCACCAATATCACAGCCACAACAACACATGGTGCCATCTATTTAACCAAAAATCAATTCAACAAATGCATACACAAGCTTTGCCATAGCAAGTAAATCCATCATACTTACAAGAGGAATACGTATCATATGAAAATTTTGCAGCTATACAAGATATGCAACTATTATAACCAAAGAAATAGAAGAATTATGCAGCCATATCAAGTAATTAGAGATAATAAACTTAAATCTTCCTTATTAGGATTCAACTTTTATACAAGTTTCTACCCTTGTTTCCTTTAAATACCCAAAACCCCTAAGTGAATAAATGAAAATTAAGAACATCTATCTTGATTTTCAGCCTCTTCAACTTAGTCTAAGTTCCCCTCTGAATTTCCCTGATTTTCCGCAGAGTTATCTCTCCCTTTCTCTCTCTCCCTTCTCTCTCTCTCTATTACTAGGGCTTTCAGCAAGGGTTTTGGGGTATTTTTTTTCTATGTTCAGGCTGTTCTGCAGCCTGAAAAAGTCAAGACAGCATCTGGACACATGGCAGGACCATAGCAGCTGGTGGCAACAGGGGTCCTGCAGTGCTGACAGCTGTGCACTAGGTGTCTGCTGCTGGATTTTCAGAACCAACTGCCAGGTGGCGACTGCTGGTTTGTAGTGCTGCCAAGTGTCACACTTGGTTTCAGAATGCCTCATCTTTTTTTTTTTTTCCCTCTACCCCAACTCTTATGCTATTTATGTTTTAGCTTGACCCTCATAATTTGCTTTCATCTAAGCCCCTCCTACTACTAATAAGTCAAAAGGAATTTCCAATACCAGTTAATACAACTCAAATAAATGAATAATATCGCTAGTGTGAACTTATTTATTGATAAACAACGCAATTCATGCTAATTTATCAAAGTAGTTTAAATTTACTGTGGCCTAAAGGATATGATTATCATTACTCTCTCCCCCTTAAGAAATTTCTTCCTCAAAATTTCATCCGATCCAAGGCTATAAACAAATGAGGATACCTTTCAGCCATGTCAAATTTTGATTCGCAGGTTGCTTCTTTGATGCCATAGTGTTGCCATAGTACCTTTACCAAAGGAATAACCTTTTCCTTAAGACCCTTTCCTTCTTTTCAAGAATATGGATAGAATTTTCTTCATAACTGGCATCCTCCTTCAACGGGATATTGGACCATTCAAGAACATGACTTAGATCTAGTTCATATTGTCGAAGCATCAAGACATGGAAAACATCATGAGTATGAGTAAATTTAGATGGGAACCTCAATTTATATGTTGCTTTCCCAACTCATTTGACAATTTGAAATGGCCCAACATAACAAGGTTGTAGTTTCCTTTCTTTCCAAATCTAAATATCCCCTTTCAAGGTGACACCTTAAGGAATACAAAATCTCTGACTGCAAACTCTAGTGGCCATCTTCTTTTATTAGCATAACTCATTTGTCGGCTTTAGGATGTGAGGAGATGATTTTGTACTTGCTTAATTTTCTCAGTAGTTTCTTGAATTAATCTGGACCAAGCATTTGATTTTCCCTTATCTCTGCCCAGTGCACCGATGTTCTACAAAGTCCCCTATATAGAGCTTCATAAGGTGCCATATTTATACTCGATTGGAAGCAGTAGTTGTAGGAAAATTCTACTAAGGGGATGCTCACTCCAACTCCCTTTGAAGCCTAGAATGCAAGCCCTCAACATATCCACTAAAATTTGAATTACCCTTTCAGATTGGCCATTTGGTTTCAGGATGAGGCAATGCTGAATTTTTATTATGTGCTCATAGCCTTTTGGAAACTTTGCCAAAATTGAGTGGTAAATCTTGGATCTCTATCAGAGATGATGGATAACAAAATACCATATAGTCGTACAATTTCTTTTCTATACAATTGACTTAGCCTTCTGAGTGAATTTGAAGTCTTGATGGGTAAAAAGTGAACAAATTTTGTCAACCTATCCACAATAACCCACATGGTATCATGACCAAGGGTAGTCTTTGGTAACCCTGAAACAAAATCCATTGTTACCTCATCCTGCTTCCATTGTGCTACTCGTTGTAAAAAACCCACAAGATTTTGATGTTCAACTTTCACTTGTTGACAAGTTAGACATTTTGTCACAAATTCTCTCACGTCCTTCCTCATACCTCCCCACCAAAATTGCCTTTTTAGATCTCTATACATCTTAGTGCTACCAAAATGGATTATGTATCTAGAACAATGTGTTTCCCATAAGACTTCCTTTTTCAAATCATATGGAACACAAAGCCTACCCAAATAATGAAGTACTCCATTAGAAGATTTTGTCCATCCTTTAGAGCGTGTACCATTTTCTATACCTCTCAATATTTGAAATTGAGGGTCCTTCTCTTGTCCTCTGATAATTTGCTCCAATAGAGTTGGTTAAGTCCTTAAGTTATATGTACAAACCTGATCTCCTTGAAGGGTTGTCTACAAGTTAAAAGAATCTATTGTCTCCAACATCTTCCACCTTTGAATTTTTAAGTTTGCCAATGTATGTCAGGACTTCCTGCTTAGTGAATTTGCCACAACATTTTCGTTATCTGGATGATAATGGAGTTCAAAGCCATAATCTTCCAAATACTTCACCCATCGCCTTTGCCTTAATTTCAATTCCTTCTGAGTTAAGAGATATTTAAGGCTTTTATGATTTGAATACACTTCAAATTTGTTTCCATACAAGTATGAATGTCATAATTTTAACGCAAACACAATAGCAGCCAATTCCAAATCATGCATTGGATAATTGCGCTCATGTGGCTTTAATTGTCGTGATCCATACACAACCACTTTTTCCTTTTGCATCAACACACATAGCAGTTCATTTAAGAAAGCATCTGTATATACTACATAGCGATCCTCGTTGTTTGGAAGAGCTAGTAATGGGGCAATTGTTAGTTGATGCTTTAATTCTTGAAATGCTCTTTCACATTCTTCTCTCCACACAAATTTCTTTCCTTGACTTGTCAGCTCAGTCAATGGCATAGCTATTCTCGAAAAATTGTACACAAACCTACAATAATACCCTGCCAAACCCAAGAAACTACGTGTTTCGGCCACATTTTTAGGAGTCTTCCAACTCAATACAGCCTCATCTTTAGAATGATCAACAGATAATGCATCCTTGGTTATGACATAACCCAAAAATTTGACACTAGTTCTCCAAAAATCGCATTTCTCCCGTTTAGCATATAACTGATGTTCCTATAAAGTCTGTAAAGCCAATCACAAGTGTTGTTAATGTTCTTTTTTAGTCTTTAAAGATATCAAAATATCATTGATAAAAACTATAATAAATTGATCTAGGTATGGTTGAAAAACTAGATTCATCATATCCATAAAGACGACAAGTGCATTGGTAACCCCAAATGGTAACACAAGAAACTCATTAATGACCATATCGTGTACATAATGCTGTCTTTAGGTTGTCTGATTCCCGAATTCTTAGTTGATGATAACCTAATCCCAAGTCAATCTTCGAAAAATATTGGGATCCTTCTAATTGATCAAATAGTTCAACAATTCTTGGAAGTGGATGTCGATTCTTGATAGTAACCCAATTCAATTTCCTATAATCAATGCATAGCCTCAAGCAGTGCATAGCCTCAAGGATCCATCATGTTTCTTAGCGAATAATGTAGGTGCACCCCATGGTGATACACTAGGTCAAATAAATCCCTTGTTGAGGAGATCTTGTAGTTGCACCTTAAGTTCCCCTAGTTCAGCCAAAGTCATTCTATACAAAGAAGTCGATATAGGTAGGGTCTTAAATTTCAATTTCGACTCAAATTTCGAAGCTCCAAAAGTACGGAAATATCAACAGAAATTTCGATTTCGATGTCAATTTCGATTTCGATTTGAAAAAGTAACAGAATTCAGTAATAAAGCATGTAATTCTTTGTGAAGCTTTAGAAATGGTTAACAAACATGATAATATAAGTTTTAGGACTAATATATTACAAATTAAATACATCTATGTTTTGTATGAGGTGGAAAAGTTGTAAAATAGTATGTGTATCAAATATATTTAAGATAATGTACATTAAACATATTCAGTTAATACAAATGAAATTCATAAATCATTTAAATATTATTTATTATACAAATAATGATAATTTAGACATGAATGGTTAAATAAAATGTTACTAAAGTTTATTTTTTCATATAATTTCAAAAACACTTGTAATAATCTTTTGTTCCGACAAAAGAAATAAAATAAATAAAGATAGAATTTCACTTCACTCCTAAATTTCTCATTTGAATTCTAAGGAAATTTTATTGTATAGTTAAAATTTCAACAAGTTTTGCTAAAATTTTGAGATTTCAATAAATTTTGGATGATTCATTGAGATTTCGATGGAAATTATGCAAGACGGGAATCGAATGCCATTTTGATTTCGAGGGTGACGGAAATCAGAAATTTCAACGGAAATATCAACAATTTCGTGAAAATTTAAGACTAAGGATATAGGTTCCGTCCCCAACACAAAATCAACAGTAAACTCAATCTCTCAGTTTAGAGGCAGTCTTGGCAAATCATTTGCAAAAATATCTAGAAATTCATCAAGTATGGGCAAAGCAGCTCGGGTTTTATTAACTTGTGTACTTTCTTTCATTACTACTACAAATCCCAGAAATATGCTAAAATTCGAACCCTTCACAAGCAACCCAGATATCAAACATGAGAGCTTCTTAGTTTGGTCTCTATGGAAGGAAACTATCGCTCCATTTGGATCTTTGAGTACTACTTTCTTTTTTAACAATCAACAAGTGAATGGTAAATGGATAAGCACTCCATTCCTAGGATTACGTCATAATCCATAATATCCATGATTCATAAGTCAACTAGGAAGTCATGTTTATCAATATGTAAAATGCAATTTCAGCATATTTTGTTCACATTTATAGTTTTCCCACAGGTGAAGCAACACACAAGACACTACACAAAGGTTCAAACTCTAAACAGAACATATTAGCAAAGGATGTAGCAATGTAGGAGTATGTAGAACCAAAATCAAATAAAACTCTTGCCCAAGTGTTGTGTAATTGAATCATACCTCCCACCATAGCATTACTTGCCTCCTCATTTGGTTTCTCTCCCTAATGCCCATGTTGGGATGGTGCAACGACATAAAATCTTCCTTGCACCTTATTCCCTAACTCATGCTTTCCTTTATAGGAAGCTTCAACCTTAGATGGAGTTGTAGGAGCATCGAACTAGGTTGGCTGAATTTCGAGGAAAACTCAAACCTAGGGATGGTTATGGTTGATAAGGTCGAGGATGAGAGAACTCAGTTGCTGGTTGTTGTTGTCTTTGTAATATCATAGGAGATTGAGAGGTAGGGCACTCCCTCCTTATATGCCCTTCTTGTCCACACCCATTACACTTTATAACCCTATGGAAGGAGCCACTGATTTGAGCACTTTGCTGTGGTGTTGGAGAGACTTTTGGCTTCTTTCCAGCTGATCCGAATTGGCTAAATGAAGACCTCTTCTTTTGGTCATAAATTTTCTGAGTGTCTTCAATGTCTTGCTCCACCAAGGAAGCTTCTTCCACTATTTCCCCAAAACTCTCAATCCTAAGGGCTACAAGTTTAGACCTACTAGTAGCTTTCAGTCCCCTTTCAAATTTTCAAACCTTCAATTCCTCAGTGCTGACAAGTTCTGGTCCAAACCATGATAATTCAGCGAACTTGCTTTCATATTGGCTAACAAACAAGTTCCTTTGAGTTAACTACATAAATTCCTGTAATATGGCTTCTCGGAATGCCTTTCGAAAATATTTCTCATTGAAAATTGCTTCAAAGTCAGCCCCAGCTCATAGCCTCAACATCTCTTACTAGTTGCACAGATTCCCACCAATGGTCGATGATGACTCTATACTCATCTAGCATTCTAAGCATATTAAAAAGTTTCTAGACTTTCCGCAGCCAATTCCCTGACTCTCGAGGTTCTAAGTTGCCTGCAGAGTTGGGAGGGTTTAATTTCTTAAACTCCTTCAACATATGCATCCATTTTTCAACAATTGTTTCTTCTAGCACTTCCTCCATCGTTGGCTGTTGATTCAGCATAGTGGTTATTTTGCTGAGTTGGTTATTTTGATTCGTTGTAGCTATACCTTGACTAATACTTTGCAAAGCTGTGTAGACTCCTTCTAACTGAGGTTTCTAACTTTGGATTAGGAAGAAGACCAGATAAAAGAACCATCATTTCAAATAACCACATTTCCAAGCAGACCGTAAGGGCAGAAGGAACAGCCAGTCCAAGAAAAGGGAGAATATTGTGTAGGGTTTCCTTTGAAAAGCCAGTCCATGTTTTTTCACATGAGAAGGAAAACTTGACAAAAAGTGCTGATAGCAACACATTCATCAAATAAGAGATGGAATTTGCCATGGCAGCTCCTCTGACTCCTAGGTCCAATTTGAGCACAAGAATCCAGAAAATGAGAAAATGAAGCAAAGTTGTAAGACCAAAGATTATCATCATTGAGAAGACAATGTTTCAGGTCTGCAGGAATCTGTTGAGGCACTGAAGAAGGCCATATGCAAAAAGAGAAGGTATCATGAATCGAGCATAAACTTCAGCTTCCTTTGATATTTCAGGATCTTGGCCGAGAGTCATAAGAATGGATCTTGTGTTTGCCCAGATAACAGCAAGGGGTATGCTTACAAGCAAAAGAACAAACATGGCTTTCTGCATGTGAACTCCAAGCATGTGGTACTGCTTTGCACTATAGGACTGGCCACATAATGTATCCAGCGCACTTGCCATTCCCATCAACAAGCTGAAAAAAGTCACGGTTGCAAAAGAAGTGGCCATTGAAGAACCAGAGAGAGCTAATTCTCCTAGATGACCAACAAACATCACTGACGTCATCTGCAAAAAGTACTGCAGAAGACTAATGGAGACCAAAGGCCCAGCTAGCCATAGTTGTTTCTTCACTTCTTCCACAATTTCCTCTCTCCTTTCTCTGCTTTTCTCTCCATTGAA
Source organism: Malania oleifera (assembly GCF_029873635.1). Taxonomy (NCBI): domain Eukaryota; kingdom Viridiplantae; phylum Streptophyta; class Magnoliopsida; order Santalales; family Ximeniaceae; genus Malania; species Malania oleifera. The sequence goes on from NC_080422.1 coordinate 91,648,484, forward strand.
TCCCAACTCACAATTTCCTTCAGAGGCAGGAATCAGACGTGTGTTGAGGGAAGCCTTCTGGTCCTCCCCAACCATCTTTAAAGCTGCACTTAATACACTCTTCACGGCAGAGAACCAGTATGGCAGCATTGCACCAACAATCAAACCAATGAAAACCTTTGGGGTCAAGACATCAACTGTCGAAATCCTGGCACGACTCACAAAGGCACCGAACAGCGTCAAAGACACTAGTGCAGCAGATCCAATGGCAAATCCCTTTCCTATAGCTGCAGCGGTGTTTCCTGCAGCAACAAGGGCATCAGTTCTCTCACAGATACGGTGGCTCATGTCCGCCATCTCAGCAATGCCTCCAGCATTGTCACTGATGGGGCGATAAGCATCAATGGCCAATCCAGTAGCAATGGTGCTTAGCATTCAAAGAGCTGCCACAGCAATACCATACTGGCTGCAAAGCTGAAGCTAACAAAAATACTGATTGCAATGGCAAAAATAGGAATTATGATAGACTTGTATCCCAAGGCAAGTCCAAATATAACATTGGTGGCAGCTCCAGTCCTGCAGGAATCTGCAACCTCTTGTACAGGGGTGTATGCATTGCTGGTGTAATATTCAGTCAGAAACCTAATAATAAGTCCAGCCCAAACACCAACAGCCACACACAGGAACAGCTGCCAATTCTCAACAAACTTATGAGCAACAAAATTTAAGATTGTGAATGATGGTGGAAAATCCAGCTAACAATTCCAATTCCTAGAGTCATAAGAATGGTGGACAAAATAAGTTCTTTCTTCAATGATGGTTCAGTTTCCTTGACAACCTTGATTTCAAAGAAATCAGTTGCGAAAAGGGTGGTGACCAAACAAACAAGAATACCCATGGAACTAATAAGCAAAGGATAACACATTGCAGTGAAATCATGATGAATTCCGAAGGATGATATGGAAGCAATAACAAGAGCTGCACAAGATGACTCGGCATATGAGCCGAAAAGATCAGACCCCATTCCAGCAATATCCCCAACATTGTCACCAACATTGTCAGCAAACACAGCAGGATTTCTTGGGTTGTCTTCTGGAATGTTTCTTTCTACTTTGCCCACAAGATCAACTCCAACATCAGCAGCCTTAGTATAGATTCCACCAGCAACTCTCCCAAAGAGAGCCATGGGAGTAGCCTCAAAAAGGCCTTCCCAGTCATCACCATAGTATAGCAATGTAAAGCACCAAGAGACCATTTGCAGTAAGGAGAAAACCCATTACTGCACCAGACTGAAATGCAACAATAAAAGCCTCATCAACACCCTTTATTGCTTCTAAGGTTGTCCATGCATTTGCGTACGCAGCAATTTTCATGCCAAGGAAACCAGAAACTACTGAAGTGACAGCACCGAGTAAGAAGGACAGAGTACTAAAAACAGTTGTGGCAAGGGCTGACTAGCACAGCTTAATGTCTTATCCTTCCATAGGGTTTGCTTTCATTATATAGAAGTTTACATAGTTGGTGCAATATTTTCAAGCAGATTTTCAGCACCTAAATGCTGCCAGAATTTCAGGCACATGTTCAGTGTCAATTTTGGTCTGAATGCCCTTTCCATAGGGTTTGCTTTCATTATATAGAAAAAATTTACATAAGTGCTGCCATAAATTCAGGAAGATTTTCAGCACCTAAGTGCTGCCAGAATTTTGGGAACATGCTGCCAGAATTTCTTATGCTCGGCAACGCCATTCTGTTGAGGAGTGGAAGGACACAAACGCTGAGAGAGAATACCCTTCTGTCGGAGAAAAGATCAAAAAGGATGAGAAATGTATTAGCCCCCAGAATCTGAAAGTAAGATCTTAATACAGGCAGAAAATTGGGTTTCTACATAGGCAACAAAAGTTTGGAAGGTTGAGAACACATCAGCTTTAAAACGAAGAAAATAGACCCATGTGAAACAATTGTAATCATCAATAAATGTCACAAAATATCTATATTGAGCATGAGAAATAACAGGACTCATACCCCAAACATCAGAATGAATAATTTCAAAACACATAGAAGCACGACTACCCTATAAAGGAAAAGGTAAAGATTTGCTTTTACCAAATTTACAAGAAGCACCATCAAAAGATATCAAAGAAGACGCACTTGTATTATTCAAATAATCATGCTTCATAAGATATTTCAAAATTATAGAGTTTCGATGACCCAATTTCTTATGCCAAAATTGGCTATTATTATTAGCAATAGCAAAGCAACCAAGAGAAATTGAACAAGGAATGGTAAATGACTGAAGAGAAAAAAGACGTCCTACTTTAGGGCCCATTGCTATCTCCTGCCCTGATGCTTGATCTTGCACACAACAATCAGAATGATCAAAATGAACAGCACAATTTTCTTCTACTAATTGTCCAACTGAAATGAGATTGGCAGATAAATCAGGATACACGAAAACATTAGTAAAGGAAGACCCCATATTTCCAACAACTGTAAAAGGAAGAGTACTGCTATAGGCAATCTGAATATGCTGCTTACCATCATACATACGAACATCAGGTAAAGCTGCCTGATTGTCAGTCATGTGATTGGAAGCCGCAGAGTCAGTTAACGAAGGAGAAGTATAAGGATTTTTCTTACCTTGGAGACCAAGAGTAGAGAGGGCTGATATGATCATCTCTTGAACTTGCTTGAGAGTAATGTTGGAAGGACTCGAAACAGCAGGTTGTGAGGAAGATGTAGGCACAAAATTGGATTGAATAGCAGTATGAAAAGCAGGAGCGGATCGATTATGAGGACGTACATGACAATCCTTAATGATATGACCCTCCTTGCAATAATTGCAGAATTTCTTGCTGCAATGTTTTGCAATGTGCCCAATTTCCTTGCAAATATAACTGTGGTGGAGATCTAGATCATCCTTTGCCTTGACCGGCGTAGGCCACATTAAAAGTCTTAGAACCACCAACATCTTGAGAAAGGCCAAGCTGTGAGGCGAGACAATGTTCTTCACGCAAGAGTTCACCCAAGCAAACCTCTAAAGATGGGACAGGTGTGCGATTGATTAACCCAGCTCATGTACTTTCAAACTCGAGTCAGAGCTTCATCAAGAATTGATCCCACTGGCTGTAGGAGTGAATTGCTTGTAGTGCTGCTAAAGCTTCTTTGGGAATCTAAGAATGCACGAACCTAGAATAATCATTCCATAAATTAATAAAACTAGAATAAAATTGCTTAATGAAGAGATTCCCCTGGCAATAATTTCTGACGTCTAACTCCAATTGAAACTTTCGAGCATAATTATTTTGATAATAAATTTGCCGAAAGTAATCCCACATCATCTTAGTAGTAGTGAACCCACGAAGATTGTTGACCATATGAGGTTCAATAGAGTAGAGTAGCCAAGAAGCAACTTTGGCATCCCTACTTTCCCATGAACTAAGTTCCTTGGAATCAGTTGGAGCCGTAGAAGACCCATCCAAATGATCACATAACACCTTCCTTTTCACTAATTTTACATAAGCACTTTAGATTAAATTATCCAAGTCTTACCCTAGAGCTCGCTAAGCTTGATTTCCTGTATTTCTTGAAATGTGAAATAATTATTGGGGTGAGACACCTCTCAGTAAGACGGAATAGATTATTATCAGTGTGTGGCAAAAATGAATTTTTATGTAAGCTAAATACATCCATTATTTTAACTTTGAATAAAAATGGCATTTATAAAATGTAACTCACACCTAAATAGTAAAAATACTTATTTTCCTTTAGTTAATAACTCCGGCTCAATAATAGCCCCAATTACATAAATTTACAAATATGTATAAAAGAACCTCTCATTTTGGACTAACGACATGTTTAACCCCCATGACGGGTTGTGCGATCCGAAGACTGGACTTAGCCTTGACTGGCCTACCACCAGACTCCAGGCGGGTAGACAACTCTTCTCTGGCCAAATCGACTTTTCATCCACTAACACTCTCAGAACAGTGTGACTGCACTGATTCTTGTCTGTAGCTACAGTACCGAGCTTCTACTAGTCAATCAAGATTCTTAGAACATATAATGCAATATACATAATACAGATAGCATGATCCCAATTCTCAACACGGAGTTCACAACCGTCTTTCCACACTTTTTTTTCCAACATCCACGTGATTGGTATTAAACTGTCAATTTCACAATATCCACAGTACTCCCAACCATTCAAGAAACTAGTATAATATCACAACTTTCATAATATAATACCATATAAATTCCAACAAGTTTAATTATAAATTAAAAGTAAATCATTCTCATGCCACCATGGTTCTAAATAAAGGCCGCGACCGTTACATAACGCCGTTACGTAAAGGTTTTTTGGGTTACCGTACCGTTACACACAGCGAAATCGGTGGGAAGAAAAATCACAACCGTAGAGGCCGCTATGGACCACGACCGTAACGTAAAGGCCGCTACTGCCATTACGTAACCGCTACAGGACTGTTACACCAAAAAAATATTTTATTTTTTACTTTTTCTTCTCACTTTTTCTCTCTCTTTCATATATCATTCTCAATATACCAAGTGGCAAGAGCGGGAAAAGATTATAATGAGGATGACAATGATAGAAAATTTACTATTTCTTTAAATACTCACAATAGATGCATTAATTAACAATTTCAAAATACTAACTTGTTAGGAAATTTTTTTTTTATTAATATTAGTAATGTGATATTTATGTTCTTTATTTTTCAACTTCAACCTTCTTTCTTTTCTAGCTATTTTATATTTATATTATTCGTATGTCTTATGTGTCTAATAGATTAATGGAGTGTATAATGTATTTTATTTTATTAATTCATTTAGCACACATAAGAATTTATCACAAATAAGAACAATGAGAAGTATAAATACACGCACACACGTAATTTTCTATCAATGATGGTTTAAAACAAATGTAAACTTGTTGCCCTTACCAAATAACTTAGTTACTCAAACTAAAGGGTCCAAAATACACTAAAACCTTTTCTAAGAATGGCTAAAAGTTTAAAACATGCAAGTACGCTAATATGCACAAGGTTGTGCGTGCTTCAAAAAAATTCACGGCCGTTACACCCGCTTCCCGTTATGTAACATCCGCTACTCCTACTTCCCGTTACACTCGTTACTGTTACGTTATGCTACCCGCTACCACGATTTAAAACCATGCATGCCACACAATTTGAATGTTAATAGTTATAAATTCATAATTTTTTTGGGAAGATTTTATAAATATAAATACGTGCAGTAAATTTAAATAAAAACGCGGGTATGAACAATTTCACCTATTTAATTTAATTCAAGTAGATTCACAAAAATCCGATTTGATCAAATCCACGCAGTTTAATTTAACTCAAATATATTCCAAAAACCCCGATTTGATCAAATCCCCGTGGTTTAATTTAACTCAAATATATTCCCAAAATCCCGATTTGATCAAATCCCCGCAGTTTATTTTAACCTAGACATATGGAAATAATTAAAATAAAAATAATCAATTTAAATCAGGCATATTTTAAAATTAAGCCTGACACAATCTATTCCCCCTACCTTAGCCCTAGAGTGGTGCCTACGATGTCCAAACGGCGAAATCTCTCTGGTTAAAATGTCGAGGAGAGGAGCTAGGACCTTAAAATGATGTTCGTTTTTCAATTTGGCCAAGAAATGGAGGAGAATTTAAGAGAGAGAGAGAGAGAGAGCATTCGACTAAGGGGGGGACTTTCAATCTTCAATTCTCAAGATACTTCCTTTTACATATATATATATTATAATATAGTAATATATTAATATATTATATTATTTAATTAATAATTATTATTATTGAATTAATTATTTTTATTTTTATTTTTTTAGGATCAGTACATTCTCCCCTCCTTATAAAAATTTCATCCTCGAAATTTGCTAACCAACAGTTATTACAACCACTGACATATTTCCTCTTCTAATTCTCATGAGGTTTCCTCAATTGCATGATTACGCCAGAGTACTTTCACCAACAGGATCTTCTTGGTTCGTAGCTCTTGATCCTTCCTGCCTAAAATCTGAACTAGCACTTCCTCATATGATAAGGTGTCCTTGACTTCCATCGACTCATAGCTTATTACATGCGAAGGGTCTGGCACATACTTTTTCAGCATGGTCATGTGAAACACATCATGAATCCTAGATAACACCGGGGGTAATGTTATTCTGTATGCAACTGGACCAATCATCTCTAATATCTCGAATGACCCGATATACCAAGGGCTTAGCTTACCCTTCTTTCCAAATCTCATACCTCCCTTCATTGGAGCAATCCTTAGAAATATCTTATTCCCTACATCAAACTCTAACTCCCGTTGACGAGTATCAACATAACTCTTTTGTCAACTCTGAACTATTTTAATTCTATCCCGGATGAGTTTGATTTTCTCATAAGTCTGCTGTATAATCTTTGGCCCCAGAATTCACCGTTCACCAACTCCATCCCAATACAATGGAGATCGGCACCTTCGACCATATAACGCTTCATACGGTGTCATCTCAATACTGGCCTGATAGCTATTGTTGTATGCGAACTCAACCAATGGCAGATACCGAATCCAACTTCCTCCGAAATCCAACACACATGTCTGCAACATATCTTCCAATATCTGAACTATTTTCTCTGATTGTCCATCATCTTGGGGGTGAAATGTTGTGCTAAATGTAAGTTGAGATCCCATAGTTTTCTGCAAACTTTTCAAAAATTGGGAGGTGAACTGTGGGTCCCGATCTGATATGATGGACACTGGTACGCTGTGCAATCTAACTATCTCCTGAACATACAACTCTGCTAGTCTGTTTATGGAGTAGTTATCTTTGATGGGAACAAAATGGGCAGTTTTTGTTAGACGGTCAACAACTACCCAAGTGACGTTTTGCCCATGCAGTGCTGATGGTAACCCTGTTACAAAATTCATGGAAATGTGCTCCCACTCTCACTCAGGAATGTGGAGTGGTTGCAATGACCCTGCAGGTCTCTGATGTTCAGCCTTCACTTGCTGACATGCAAGGCACTGTTCCACAAATTGGGCAATTTCTCTCTTCATGTTGTTCCACCAGAAAGATTCTAGCAAATTCTGATACATTTTGGTGCTTCCTAGATGCACTGTATAAAGGGAGCGATGAGCCTCTTTCAGAATTGTTCTTTTAATCTCTGCATCATTGGGTACACATAATCTGGTGTGAAACCTTAAAACCCCATCATCTGAGATATTAAACTCCACGTTCAATCCACTTTATACCTTACCCATAATCTTCACCAACTCTGCATCTTTCATCTGTGCGGCCTTAATCTTTTCTAGTAAGGTCGGTTGGATTACCAGACTAGCAATGAAAGCCTAATGATTTCCCGCCACTATTTCCACCCCAAATCTTTCCAGATCCATCATGATTGGATGTTGAGTTACCACTGCTGATACTGACGTCTTCAATGATTTCCAACTTAACGCATCTGCTACCACATTGGTTTTCCCTAGGTGGTAGTTGATGGTACAATCATAGTCCTTTATTAGTTCTAGCAATCTCCTCTGTCTTATATTCAATTCCTTTGACGTGAAAAAGTACTTTAGGCTTTTATGATCTGTAAAAATCTCACACCTTTCACTATACAGATAGTGTCTCTAGATTTTCAATGCAAATACCACCGCCACCAATTCCAAATCGTGCGTAGGATAGTTCTTCTCGTACTACTTGAGTTGCCGAGAAGCATATGCCACGACCTTCCCCTATTGCATTAATACGCATCCAAGCCCTTTCCGAGATGCATCATTATAAATCACAAAACCACCTTCTCTAGATGGAACGATCAAGACCGAAGCAGTGACGAGTCGTTGTTTCAATTCCTGGAAGTTTTGCTCACATTCATCTGTCTACTCATACCTCACATTCTTTCTTGTCAAACTTGTCAGAGGACCTGATAATTTAAAAAACCCTTCCACGAATTGGCGATAATACCCTGTCAGACCTAAGAAACTCCTGACCTAGTGAACATTTTTCGGTCTCGTCCAATACACTACTGCCGCTATCTTACTTGGGTCCACTGAAATACTACCCCTAGATATCACATGTCCTAGGAATGCAACTTTTACTAGCCAGAACTCACATTTCTTGAATTTAGCATAAAACTTCCTTTCTCTTAGTACCTGAAGTACTAGCCTCAAATGATTCTCATGCTCCTCAGGACTCTTCGAATAAACTAAAATGTCATCAACGAATACCACCACAAACTGATCCAGATATTTATGGAAGACCCTGTTAATAAAGTTCATAAATGCAGCAGGAGCATTAGTCAGTCCGAATGGCAAGAAGAATAAAAAAGGATCGGAATTAGAATTCCCAACTGGCATAGTTCTTGCCATTAAGGTGAACAATAGAATTTTTTCCTGGCATAATTACCACCCAAAAAAAATTGGGCAGAACAGAGAAATCTCAATAATTACTGGAATAAGAAATTCAACAGCCCAACAACACCAAAAAAATATTTGCTAATAGCCACACAACCAAACAGAATTACTACAAAATTATAGCCATAAGAACCAGGCATGTAATAAAGATATAATCAGAAAGGATAAACCTGATTCAATGGAATTGCCCCCCCAGAATCTGTCAACAGCCACCAAGAATTCATCACAATCAGAAACAGAACCTCCGAACAAGAAAACCACTGCACTAGGACTTAAAATAAATTCCCGACACCTTCAATAGAACTGCCGAACAGTAGTTTAGAACCCACCGGAAATTACCGATCTCCTAAAGAAACTGCTGCTACTAAAAAAAAAATTACTGAGAAAAAAAGAAACCAAGAATTCAGCTACAGCCAAGCTGAGAGATAACTATGAAAATAATTTGGGGCTCTGATACCAGGTCAATTTTGGTCTGAATGAGCTTTTCATAGGGTTTGCTTTCATTATATAGAAGAAATTTACATAGGTGCTGCCATAAATTCACGAAGATTTTCAGCACCTAAGTGCTGCCAGAATTTCAGGCACTGAACATGCTGCCTGGTTTTCAGCGTTAGTTGCAGCCAAATATTCTGTTATATACAATATAAATATAAACTAAAATATTTCAACTAAATTATTTACATCCTAAACAAATTTTGCTAACATTCAGTGCCAGCATGCTGCCTGATTTGCAGCATTATTTGCAGCTGCTTTATACAATAGAAATATAAAATAAACATCATAGAATAAAAATCATTAAACATATTTTCCCACAGTATCAGAGCCTAGGTTAGGTTCACATTTGACCCTACTTTGTGTGACCAAACAACATTCCTAAGGGCTGCCCTAGTGTTGTCTGAATCCTTCCCCAACCCCTAGGATGTCTACTCAAATTGGGAATATGTACCGAGGTCGTAGGACTGATGTTGAGAGAGATGCCTCAATAGATGAGCTTCAAGATCAAGTCCATGACTTGAATCAAGAGCTAGTCGAGACCCGCCAACGACTAGATAGGTTGGAAGACCAACAAGTCCATAACCCACCCCATGACGATTTAGAGCCACCCCTTGAGCGAGACAATGATGAAGAAAAGCCTAGAGAGTCACCTATGCCTCTTAGAGAAAGACCTCCTCTTCCTCCACAAAGGCGAGTGAATCGCCAAGATGCCTTTGTTAGGAGACACCCACATCATGAGCCTTATGCCCAACATTGGGGTGATGAGTGTCAATTTTGGTCTGAATGCTCTTTCCATTGGGTTTGCTTTCATTATATAGAATAAATTTACATATTTGTTGCCATATTTTCAGGCAGATTTTCAGCACCTAAATACTGCCAGAATTTCAGGCACTTGCTGCTAGATATTCAGGAACAGGCTGCCAAAGTTTCAGGCACATGTTCATTGCCTACATGCTGCCTGGTTCTCAGCCTTATTTACAGCCAAATATTCTGTTATATACAATATAAATACAAACTAAAATATTTCAACTAAATTATTTACATCCTAAACAAATTCTGCCAACATACAGCACATGCAGCTGTCAATTCTGCTAACATCCCCCCTCAAATTGATGCTGGGTGATCGAGAAGCATCAATTTGGCAAGCAGGAACTGATGGCGAGGACAAGAGAGAGCCTTGGTGAAAACATCAGCGGTTTGGTGCTCAGTGGAAATGTGTGGAAGAGTAATCTCCTAACGAGCAAAGGCTTCATGAATGGAATTACAATCCACCTCAATATGTTTGGTGCATTCATGAAAAACGGGATTGGCAGCAATCTGAATAGCACTTGTATTATCAGCTTGAAGAGGAGTAGGAGTAAGCTGCGGAACACAAAGTTCTCCTAACAACACTCGAAGCCGTATGATTTCAGAACAGGAAGACGACATAGCCCGATATTTAGACTCGGTGGATGACTTCGAGACACGAGCCTGCTCCTTATTCTTCCAAGAAATGAGGGCACCAAGGAACATAGACCAACCCGTAACAAAACGACGAGTATCCGCATATCCAGCCCAGTTGGCATCACTAAAACCCATCAATTGTAAAGAATTCCCTGAAGGGAAGAACAAGCCGCGACCAGATGTCCCCTGGAGATATCGAAGAAGACAATGGACAGCAGCCAAATGTGATTGGCACTGAGCTTGCATAAACTAACTGACCTGCTGAACAACAAACGAGACATCGAGTCGAGTAATGGTCAAATAATTTAAACTACCCACCAGCTGCCGATACATCGAAGGATCAGATAATGGATCATCATCCGTCTAATGCATCTTTAAATTAACCTCCATAGGTGTAAGAGCCAAAATACAGTCTTGAAGGCCGACTAATGAAAGAAGTTCTTGGGTATACTTATGCTGATGTAAGAGTGTGCCATTCGGACAATGTTGAACCTCAAGTCCAAGAAAATACTGCAGTGGACCAAGATCTTTCATATGAAACGAAGATCTGAGGTGCTGTAGGAGCTGCTCAATTAGCTGGGGATCAGATCCTGCAATCACAATATCATCGACATACACAAGAAGTATAACGATTCCAAGGGCAGTCTTGTGAAAGAATAGAGAGGAGACATACTGACTCTTAAGTAAAAGTGAAATCCAATAGACTAGTACGAAACTTCTCCAAGCATGCCCGCAGTGCCTGCTTCAAACCATACGTAGCCCGCTTCAAGTGACAAACCTCAATCGAAGAGGAAGGAAACAAGCCAGGAGGAGGTCACATAAATATTTCTTCCTTTAGATCACCATGTAAAAATGCATTCTTCACATCCATCTGGCGAAGTGACCATCCTTTCAAAACAGCAATGCCCATAACAGTGCGAACAGTAGTCATTTTAGCCACAAGAGCGAATGTTTCCCTATAATCAAGCCCATACTCCTGCCTATTCCCAAGTACCACTAGACGAGCTTTATGTCTTTCAATAAAACCATCAGCATGTAGCTTGATGGTGGTGTATACCCATTTGCAGGCAATAGGCTTAACTCCAGCAAGACAAGGGACAATGTCCCAAGTGTTATTGTCCTAAAGAGCCTGAAGTTCATCCTGCATAGCTTGCTGACGCTCATGAGCAGAAGCCTTAGAATAAGACTTAGGCATAGAGTTAGTATTAAGAGTAGCCTAAAGAGCATAAGAAGAAAAACTATACCAACCCTAGTAGACCAGGGGGGGCACATGCAAGACAAGGATCAGGTGGCGGTTCAGAAGAAGGAAGAGGCAGTGGGCGACGTCGCTGTTACACAATACCTGGCTTAAAACGAGAAGTAATACTAGACACGTCATCAAAAGGAGGAAGCGAAATAGAGGAAGAAACATGATTAGTACGAGACGGAAAGAAATATTGATTTAAAAAAAAAAAAAAATCACATTGCAAGAAATACAAAACTTGTTAGCATCTGCATCATAACACAGAAACCCTTTATGAGAATTACTATAGCCAAGAAAAGCACATTGAACAAATTGAGCAACAAGCTTGTGACGTTCAATGGGAGGTAAGTGAACAAAACAAATGCAATCAAAAACATGTAGAGAATTATAATCAAGGGAATCACCAAACAAACGAGAATATGGAGAATCAAGATCCAAAGTAGGAGAAGGTAGACGATTAATCAAATATAGAGCAGTAGATAAGGCTTCTACCTAAAATCTAAAAGGAACAAAAGATTCAAGCATCAATTTACGAACAAAATCTTGAAGATTCTTACGCTCGGCGACACCATTCTAGTGAAGGGTGGAAGGACACGAACGCTGAGAGAGAATACCCTTCTGTCGGAGAAAAATTGGGAAGGATGAAACATGTATTCACACTGAGAATATGAGCATAAGATCTTAATACAGGTAGAAAATTGGGTTTCTACATTGGCAACAAAAATTTGGAAGGTTGACAACACATTAGCTTTAGAACAAAGAAAATAGACCCATGTGAAACAACTATAATCGTCAATAAATGTCACAAAATATCTGTATTGAGCATGAGAAATAACAGGACTCACACCCCAAGCATCAAAATTAATAATTTCAAAACACGTAGAAACATGACTAACTTGCAAAAACAAAAAAAGGAAAAGATTTGCTTTTTCCAAGTTTACAAGAAGCACAATCAAAAGATATCAAAGAAGATGCACTTGTATTATTCAAATAACCATATTTCATAAGATGTGTCAAAATTACAGAGTTTGGATGACCCAATTTCTTATGCCAAAATTGGCTATTATTATCAGCAATAGCAGGGCAACCAAGAGAAATTGAACGAAGGAATGGTAAAAGATTGTAGCGGGAAAAAAATTCCCACTTTAGGCCCCTTTGCTATCTCCTGTCCCGACACTTCATCCTGTAAACGAGACCAAAACGATCAAAATGAACAAAACAATTTTATTTTACTAATTGTCTAACCGAAATGAGATTGACAAATAAATCAGGAGACACGAAAACAATAGTAAAGGAAGACCTTCGTTTTCCAACAGGAGGAGTACTGCCATCGGCGATCGGAATATGATGCTTACCATCATACATACGAACATCACGTAAAGCTGCCTGACTGCCAGTCATGTGATTAGAAACCGCAGAGTCAATTAACCAAGGAGAAGTAAGAAGATTTTTCTCACCTTGGAGACCAAAAGTAGAGGGCTGAAATAATCATTTGTTGAACTTGCTTAACAGTAATGTTGGAAGAAGGACTTGGAACAGCAGGTTGTGCGAAATATGTAGTCACAAAATTGGGCTGAACAACAGTATGAAAAGCAGGAGCGAATCGATTCTGAGGACGTACACGACAATCCTTAATGATATGACCCTCCTTGCAATAATTGCAGAATTTCTTGCTACAATGTTTTGCAATGTGCCCAATTTCCTTGCAATTATAACACTATTGCGAAGATCTGGATCGCCCTCTGCCTTGAGCGGCGTAGGCCACATTAAAAATCTCAGAACCACAAACATATTGAGAAAGGCCAAGCTGTGAGGCAAGACATTGTTCTTCACACAAGAGTTCACCCAAGAAAACCTCTAAAGATGGGACAGGTGTGCAATTGATTAACCCAGCTCATGCACTTTCAAACTCGGGTTAGAGTTTCATCAAGAATTGATCTCGCTAGCTCTTAGAGTGAACTGCTTGTAGTGCTGCTAAAGCTTCTTTGGGAACCTGAGAATGCACCAACCTAGAATAATCATTCCATAAATTAATAAAACTGGAATAAAATTGCTTAATGGAGAGATTCCCCTGGCAATAGTTTCCGATGTCTAACTCCAATTGAAACTTTCGGGCAGAATTATTTTGATAATAAATTTGCCGAAGGTAATCCCACATCATCTTAGCAGTAGTGAACCCACAAAGATTGTAGACCAAATGAGGTTCAACAGAGCTAAGTAGCCAAGAAGCAACTTTGGCATCCCTACTTTCCCAAGAACTAAGTTCCATGGAATCAATTGGAGCCATAGAAGACCCATCCAAATGACCCCATAACTCCTTCCCTTTCACAAACATTCGGAATTGGAATTCCCAACTAGCATAGTTTTTGCCATTAAGGCGAACAATGGAATTTTCTCCTGACATAATTACCAAAAAAATTGGGCAGAACAGAGAAATATCAACAGTTACTGCAATAACAATTTCAACAGCCCAACAACACTAAAAAAAATATTTGGTGATAGCCACACACCCAAACAAAATTGCTACAAAATTATAGCCATAGGAACCGGGCTTGCAATAAAGATATAATCAGAAAGGATAAACTTGATTCACCAGAATTGCCCCTCCAGAATCTGTTGAGAGCCACCAAGAATTCGTCACAATCAAAAACAGAACCTCCAAACCAGAAAACCACTGCACTAGGAGTTCACAAAAATTCCTGACACCTTCGATAGAACTGCCGAACAGTAGTTTAGAACCCACCAAAAATTATCGATCTCCTAAAGAAACTGCTGCTACCCAGAACTCTCTGTTGCTACCAAAAAATTACCGAGAAACCAAGAAACCAAGAATTCAGCCAAGCTGAGAGATGACTATTAAAATAATTTGGGGCTCTGATACAATGTCGATTTTGGTCTGAATGCCCTTTCCATAGGGTTTGCTTTCATTATATAGAAGAAATTTACATAGTTGCCGTCATATTTTCAGGCAGATTTTCAGCACCTAAATGCTTCCCGAATTTCAGACACTTGCTGCCAGAATTTCAGGCACATGTTCAGTGCCTACATGCTGCCTGATTTTCAGCCTTATTTACAGCCAAATATTCTGTTATACAATATAAATATAAACTAAAATATTTCAACTAAATTATTTACATCCTAAACAAATTCTAGCAACATACAACACATGTAGCTATCAATTCTACTAACAATGAGGACTATGATGTTGATGATTTTCAAGGTAGGAGACCTTACCGCAGGGACCATCGTGATCCTTACGAGGATGTGATGAGACAAGTGAAGATAAAGGTCCCCACCTATGATGGATGGATGGACCCTAAAGTCTTCCAAGATTGGCTAATTGAGATGGATTCGTATTTTGACTAAAATAGGATGATTGACCCTCATCGGGTTAAGTTTGCAAAAATAAGGTTGACGGGCAAGCCAAGCTCCATTGGTTGAATGTCAAGAGGCAAGAGGCGAGGTTAGATCATAGGCCCATTGAGCATTGGGACCTAATGAAGGATAGGTTGAGGGAAAAGTATGTACCCCTTAGCTAGAGAGAGCACCTTATGGATCAGCTCTACAGTTTGCATCAGGGTAGCATGACCATGTCATAATACATGAGTCAATTCGATGAGTTGTCTATAAGATGCGGTGTCTATGAGATTGTTAGACAGCAGATCTCCCGATTTTGTATATGATTAAATATTGAACTGAGGAGAGAATTGTTTCCCCATCACATTGAGTCCCTTGAAAAGGCCTATAATTTAGCTCATGACTTTGAGCAAATGAATAAAGGGCCCATGGGAAAACAGTTTGGTGCCTCTTCAAATGAGCCATACTCTCGACAGGAACTGAGGTATGACAAGTCTCGACCAACACAATCTAGTCAACTCACCTCCCGAGGTAGCAATCCCACAGTCTAGTAGACTATGGACAAGGGAAAAGAACCCATGACTGGATCCTCTCACCAGAGTTCTAGCAATGCAGTGTGTTTCAGGTTCCATAAACAAGGACACTGCCAAACAATGTCCCACCAAGAACTTGGCACTTAATAGGAAAGATGGTGAGGACGAGCCTGAGGAGGGTCATATGTTCCTGAAGTTGTTCCTAGTGAGGATGAGTTGTCAAGTGATCAAGATGAGAGTGCCCAGTTGAATGTGATGAGATGCATTATGATCATTCCCAAGGATTAGGAGGACTGGCGTCGCCCTTGCATTTTCCATACTTACATCAAATGTGTGAGTAAAAGTTGCAAAATGATCATAGATGGTGGCAACTGTATCAATGTTGGGTCTAAATCCACAGCTAAGAAGTTGAGATTGAAAGTTGAGCCACACCCACAAGCATACAAGGTAGCTTGGGTTGATGCCACTACCATGCTCATGAGCCATAGATGCCTAGTCCCCATTAAGATTGGTGATTATAAGGACGAGATTTGGTGTGATGTCCTTCCCATGAACGTTGCCCATATTTTTTTATGTTGACCTTGGTTGTATGATTTTGATGTATCACATAATGGAAGTGCCAATACTTATTCCTTTAGGTGTAATGGCAAGATAATTGTTTGAGTCCACTAGAACCGAAAGGGGAGAAAAAAAAGAAGGAAAATACAAAAATTAGTGGAAAATCATTGAATATCATAAGTAAAAAGCAGTTTGAGCAAGAGAGTCGAGATACACAGGTAGTGTATGTGGTTGTAACACCACTGGAACTATCACCCATACTTTCTGAGTTCGAGGATGTCATTTCTGAGCCACCTAGTGAGTTACCTCCCATGAGAGACATTCAACATGTCATTGACCTTGTTCCTGATTCATCTCTGCCTATTTTACCACATTATAGAATGAACCCGAGAGAACATGAATAGTTGATGAAACAAGTGAGTGAACTAAGAGAAAAAGGGCTTTATTCAAGAGAGCATAAGTCCATGTGCCTGCGCTGCTCTCCTCACTCCCAAGAAAGATGGTGAAATCAGAATAGGTTTCCTGTATTTCTTGAATGAATTAATTTGTGCAAGCCGATACACTATACTTATAATACAATCGGGTATGCTAAAGATGGAAACAATCTCCTAAAATAATCTCTCTTAATAATAGACTATTCTCTACATAAATATCTCTTAAATCACTCCAAAGACACTCGAGATTTCTACACTCCCCCTCAAGTTGGATATTGGATTATAAATATTGATCATATCCAACTTGCAGATGAAATCATCAAAACTCTGTCAAGCTAACCCTTTGGTAAAGATGTCTGCTATTTGTTCCTTGGTAGGAAAATAAGTCATACAAATGGTTCCTTCTTCAACCTTTTCTTCGATAAAGTGTCAGTCCACTTCCACATGCTTAGTCATGTCATGCCGAACTGGATTGAGAGAGATATTGATGGTTGCTTTGTTATCACAGTAGAGTTTGATAGGGAATTTTATCGTGATCTGTAGTTCATCTTTCCGTAACCACAGTCTTTCACATATCTCTTGTGCAGCTGCCCTGAACTCAGCTTCAGCACTACTTTGAGCCACTACATTATGTTTTTTACTCCTCCAAGTCACCAAATTTCCCCATACAAAGGTGCGATATCTAGTCGTAGACCTTCTATCTTCCGTTGATCCTGCCCAATCAAGATCTGTGAAAACTTCTACTTCCTTACTTTCACACTTCTTGAAGAAGAGTCCTTTGCTTGGAGAACCCTTGAGATACCTGAGAATCTTGTACGCAGCCTCTAGGTGAGTCTCCTTTGGTGAATGCATGTGTTGGCATACCACACTCACTGCAAATGTGATGTCGGGTATGGTATATGATAAATAGATTAATTTACCAACCAATCTTTGATACCTCTCCTTTTCAACCGATACTCCGCAGTCTTAAACTCTCTTTACTACTTCAATGGGGGTTTCACTAGGTTTGCATCCAAGCATGCTAGTTTCGGTTAGAAGATCAAGGATATACTTTCGCTGAGAGACACTGATACCCTTCTTTGATCTAGCAATTTCCATTCCCAAGAAGTACCACATTTGTCCCAGGTCTTTAACTTCAAACTCAGCAGCTAGGACTTTCTTCAATCTTTCCATCTCCACTGTATCATCTCCAATTAGGATTATATGATCAACATACACAATCAGAATAGTTTTCTTCCCATTTTCATACTGTTGGAAAAACATCTTATTGCCGTGATGGTATTGTCATATAGAATTCTTCTAACTCACCATTTAGAAATGCATTCTTAATGTCAAGTTGCTGAAGTGGCCAATCCAAGTTGGCTGCCAAGGACAAGAACTTGAACTGTATTCAATTTTGCTACCAGTGCAAACGTTTCCGTGTAGTCAATGCCATAGGTTTGTGTAAACCCTTTTGCAACAAGACGGGCTTTATACCATCCAACTGTCCCATTAGCTTTATATTTCACCGTGAAGACCCATTTGCAGCCTATTGGCTTCTTCCCTCTTGGCAAATTCATAACATCCCAAGTTCCATTCCTTTCTAGGGCCCGCATTTCCTCCATATGACTTCCCTTCATTCAAGAACCTCCAAGGCTTCCTCGATATTCTTTCGAATTTTTATCCTGTCAAGGTTAGAGGTAAAAGCACGACACCCTGTAGACAGAGTTTTATAAGACATCAATTTTGAAATGGAATGGAGAGTACATGACCTAGTTTGTTTTCTGAGAGCAAAGGGTAAATTGATGTCATTAGGTGCAGACTTATCAGAAGGAAGCTCATGGCCATTTGGATCTATTACCTGATTGGGATTGGGCGTGGACTCATAATTGCTCAAAGCTATCACGGGTTCCAACTCTCTTGGTGCCTCAGGTATAAGATTTTCCTTGTTCTTTGATTTTGACTTCCTCGAGTAAACAAGTATCTCCTTGTTATTTTGTTTTTCTGCATCTCCCCTTGAGTTTAAGTGGTCTTTTGTACATGACAGATCAGGGAATGGTGTAATGATAGTGGTGTTGATAGACTCAATGCAGGGTACAAATTCATCAACAGAGAAATCAAAGAACCGATCTTCACTCCAATTCTCCGCTTGAAGAGAGGGCTTTTGGAAGTAAGGAGTGGTTTCAAAGAACGTGACATCAAGGCTAACAAACAATTTTTTTGTGACAAGATCATAACATTTGTAGCGTTTCTAAGTAGGAGAGTAATCAATAAAAACGCACTTAATGGCGCGAGGCTACAATTTATCCCTATTATGAGCATGAACATGTACAAATGCAGTACACCCAAAAATTTTTAGGGAGAGATTGCAGTTGAGCTGAGAGTTGGGAAAACATTCATGGAATTTTTGACGAGTAGCAAAATAAAGAACCCGACCAGGCATTCTATTAATGAGATACATAGCTGTTAAAATGGCATTGCCCCAAAAATATTTTTTCATATTTTTAGTGAACATCAATGTTCGAGCTACTTCAAGAATAATCTTATTTTTGCATTCAGCAACCCCATTTTGTTGAGGGGTATCCACACATGAACTTTGATGAATGATTCCATTTTCTTGAAGATAATTTCCCAAGATATTATTAAAATATTCTGTACCATTATCAGTATGCAAGATTTGAATGTGAGTTTGGAATTGTGTTTGAATCATGTAGTGGAAATTGATAAAAATAGAACAGACTTCAGTTTATCTTTCAACAGGTGAATCCAACAAATACGAGTGTGATCATCAATAAAAGTAACCAACCATTTCGTGTGAGTGCGATTAAAAGAGCGTGAGGGCCCCCATAAATCAATGTGAATTATAGTAAAAGGTCTAGATAGTTTGTGGATTTTGGAAAGGAATTACGTTGGTATTTTGCAAGTTCACAAATCTCACACTGAAAATCATAAGATGTCTTGTTTGAACAAATGGAAGGAAATAAACATCTTAAGTATTGAAAATTTGGATGACCCATATAGTAGTCTGTGACTTCTCTTTCTCCTTGCCGCATCTGGCATAGCCAAGTTTTGATCTCAAAGATTTGAGTAGCTCTCAACGTCTGAGTATGTCTCTTGGACAACATCCCAGACATCCTTCACCGACGGTAGGAACATATAGGTCTTGACGATTGAAGGTTTCATGGAGTTCACCAGCCACGCAGTCACCATGGAGTTCACTGACTTCCACTTCTGCAAAGTTGTAGTGTCGGTTGAGGCGGGCTTCTTCTTCTCGCCAGTAAGGTAGCCTAACTTTCCTTTGCCATCAATCACGAGTTTGATTGAATGAGCCCATTCACGGAAATTTTTTCTGTTCAACCTCTCTACCAAGAGTGGGAAGGACGAGTTGCCTAGCCCATTCAAATTCAAGGTGGAGGTGGCTTCAGTCTCGCCATCGAGAGCTTCAGAGGTGCTCGACCCTCTGCTGTTGACGACTCCTTCTGCCATCGTTAACTAGGATTATAGAAACCCTAGCTCTGATACCATGAAATCAAAATAGGTTTTCTGTATTTATTGAATGAATTAATTTGTACAAGCCGATACATAATACTTATAATACAATCGGGTATGCTAAAGATGGAAACAATCTCCTAAAATAATCTCTCGCAATAATAGACAATTCTCTACATAAATATCCCTTAAATCACTCCAAGACACTCGGGATTTTTACAGATGGCACTTGGAGTATGTGCATCGATAGTAGAGCAATCAACAAGATCATCGTCAAGTATAGGTTTCCCATACCTAGACTAGATGATATGCGTGATCAAATGGTAGGGTCCAAGATTTTTTCAAAGATAGACCTTAAAAGTGGATACCATCAAATTAGGATTAGACTGAGAGATGAGTGGAAAACTGCCTTCAAGATGAAGGATGGGTTATATGAGTGGTTAGTCATGCTATTTGGGCTAACTAACGCACCGAGCACTTTCATGAGAATTATGACTCAGATATTAAGGCCTTTCACTGGACACTTCCTTGTGGTCTACTTTGATGATATATTGATCTATAGCCAGACTAGGAAGGAGCACCTTGTCCATTTGAGGAGAGTGTTTGGGGTTTTGAGGGAGCAGAAGTTGTATGCCAATTTAAAGAAGTGTACTTTTATGACTACACAGGTCATCTTCCTTGGTTTTGTTGTGTCTGAGCATGGTGTTTCTATTGACCCTGAGAAGGCCAAAGCCATCAGAGATTGGCCTACTCACCGGAACACACATGATGCAAGAAGTTTTCATGGGTTAGCCACATTCTACAGGAGGTTCATTAGGAACTTTAGCGCCGATCCCCTATTACAAACTGCCTCAAGAAAGGAGAATTTACATAGTCAAAATCTACAACAAAAGCCTTTTTGGATATAAAAAATTTGATGACTAAGGCTCGATTGCTACACCTCCCAAATTTCTAGAAATTATTTGAGGTTGCATGTGACGCTTCAGGTGTAGGCATTGCAAGAGTACTTAGTTAGGAGGGAGACCCCATAGCCTTCTTTAGTGAGAAGTTGAATGAGGCAAAACAACGGTATTCTACCTATGATAGGGAATTTTATGCTGTAGTGCAGTCACTGCGATACTGGAGACACTACCTCCTTCCTCGAGAGTTTGTCTTGTACTTAGACCACCAAGCCTTTAGGTATTTACATACTCAGAAGAAGCTAGTGCATAGACATATGAAATGGGTCGGGTATATATAGCAGTACACCTTTGTAGTACTCAAACACCGAGCTGGTGTTGAGAACAAGGCTATTGATGCTTTGAGCCGAGTTGTAGCCACTATACAAACTCTTCAGGTGAAAGCTGTTGGCTTTGATAGCATCAAGCAACAACACTCTCAGCGTAAAGACATATGTGATATCTTTTATGATTTGCTTCAGGGAGTTCCTAGATCTCACCTAGACTTTGTGATTCATGATGGATTTCTTTTTAGAGGAGCTAGACTATGTATCCCATCCACATCTCTACATGACTAGCTAATTTGGGAATTACATGCTAGAGGTGTTGCAAGTCATTTGGGTAGAGATAAGATCAAAGTTATGATTGAGGATAGGTTCTATTGGCCTAGTCTAAAGAGAGATGTTGCTAGGATTGTTTCACAATGTCGTACTTGTTATACAGCAAAGGGTAGGCAACAGAACTCAAGATTGTATATCCCTTTGTCAGTGCCACACATCCCATGGCAAGATTTCAATATGGACTTTGTGTTAGGTCTTCCCAGGACTGCCAGGGGAAATGATTCACTGTTTGTTGTTGTGGACAGATTTTCAAAAATGTTACATTTTATTCCATGCAATAAAACACTTGATACCTACAAGATTGCCACTATATTTTTCAAGTAGTGCAACTTCGTGGTCTTCCCAAAACCATTGTTTCTTATAGGGATGTGAAGTTTGTGAGCTACTTCTGGAAAACCTTATGAGCATTACTAGTACCAAGCTCAAATTTTCTAGTGCATATCACCCATAGATTGATGGGCAAACTGAAGTGGTAAATAGAAGCCTTGGGGACCTATTGAGATGTTTGGTAGGTGAGAACATCACAGCTTGGGACTTATGACTTCCTATGGCTGAGTTTGCATTCAATAGTTCAATGAATAGGACCACAGGACTTAGCCCATTTCAGGTTGTTACAAGATATAATCCTAGGAAGCAAATAGATTCACTTGAGTCTAGAGTGAGTGATTAGACTGATACATTTGCAAAGCATATACATGACTTACATTCTCTAATAAGAATGAAAACTAATTTAAGCAATGAGCATTATGAATTTATTGCTGATATACATCGCAAGTTGCAAGAATTTCAAGAAGGTGATATGGTTATGGTTCAAATTCGCCCCGAACAATTTCCTTCAAGAAAGGTAAGAAAGCTTCATGCCAAAAAAATGGAACCATTCAAATTTCTCAAGAAAATAATGTTAATGCTTACATGTTAGATATTCCTGTTGATTTTGGTATAAGAAGTATATTTAATGCTTAAGATCTAACGCCTTTTCTGGAAGCTAATTCTTTTGTAGAATTTAGCTCTACTAACTCTGCAGATGAAGCTACTCCATTCATAACTCCAATTGCACCAGAAAAGCCAAATTTACCTTTACCACCACCATTAGTCCCACCAAAGAAACTCGAGCAAATTGAAGTCATTTTGGATGTTAAAACAACAAACACACGAGTTGGAACATACCAAAAGTTTCTAGTCAAATGGAAAGTGAAGGCACTATCAGAAAGCAATTGGATTCTTAAAGATGATGTCCTTCGTCTCAACCCGGAGCTCTACACTGAGTAATTCTCCGAAGGAGAATTCTTTTTGATCGGGGAGAGAAGATGGGGATCAACATGGACCTTAAGTATCTTTCGCGGATATTGTGACACGTGGACGACCACCCGAAGTCGATGTGAACTTTATTTGCAGCAATTGAAACTTTTCTTGGAAACTAGCTTGGAAAGAGGATGACAACTTGCAAGTCAAAGAGTCTTGGGTTTTCAAGAAGCATTTATTTCATTTTAAGTTCTTAGACTACACTATTATAATTATTCTAGTTCCTAGGCACCTATTTCCTATGACAAACTATTTTCTAGGAACCTCATTACCTATGTTTACTTTTGTATTTTCTTTTATCTTAAGAAGTCATGTGCAATTCATGTGCATGTTCATGTAAGGCTATAAATACGTCATCACTTGTATTGTAAAAGGGGACTTTGAATTATCAATTAAAGAAACCTTTCCTTAAGCTTGTGAAGTTTGCTCCTCTCCTTTTGAATGAGTAGTGTGAGGCTACATTCCATCTCCCCGGAGATTTTGTGGTGAGAGAACATGACAACATCAACGTCATCATCAATACTACACGCCCACTCCTCTTTTATAGCTCACAGCCACAATCTTCCTCAAGCTTCATTCTTCTCTCAAGATTCCTAAGGATCAACAAGCTTGTTCATGGTGCGATCAAGTACTCGTGTGTTTTGGTGTTTGTCCTTCCGAATCTTTTGGTAAGCTCGTTTCAATTCCTTGTTTGTGACCATCTAAAACAGCCCCTAAAGGTAACTTGTAAGCCTTGAACTCTACCCGAATAGTTGATTGAAAAACCTTTGTTCATTTTCTTTGAATCTTCTTAGATTTCCAACATGAACATGCTTGCTAGTACCATGCTTAGGGATATTTGATTTGTATGCTAGGACTTGTGACCTAAGACTTTTAATATAATATCTTTTAAGTGAACTTGATTACTTGAATGAAATGATCAATTAAGGGCTTTTTACCAAATCATATACGTTTTCAAAATCTCAACTTGTGATCATTAGAATATGTTTGTGATGTTCATGCTTGGTTAATTCAATTCTTCCCATAGATTGTGATATTGTGTGTGTGCTACAAAGAGGGTCAACCGTTAGGACTAGGGCTACTTAGAACCATCCTACATCACAAACTTAAATCTTCCTTATTAGGATTCAACTTTTATACAAGTTTCTACCCTTGCTTCCTTTAAATACCCAAAATCCCTAGGTGAATAAATGAAAATTAAGAACACCTACCTTGATTTTCATCTTCTTCAACTTAGTCTGTGTTCCCCTCTGAATTTCCTGTATTTTTTCTTGATTTTCTCTGAATTTCCCCGATTTTCTGCAGAGTTATCTATCTCTCTCTCTCTCTCTCTCTAGAACTAGGGTTTTCAGCAAGAGTTTTGGGCTATTCTTTTCCATGTTCAGGCTGTTCTGCCGATTGGAAAAGCCAAGGCAGCAGATGGACACATGGCAGGACCATAGCAGCTGGTGGCAATAGGGGTCCTGTAGGGCTGACAGCTGTGCACTAGGTGTCTGCGGCTGGTTTTTAAGAACTGCCAGGTGGCGGCTGCTTGCTTGTAGTCCTGCCAGGTGTCACACCTGGTTTCAGCATTCCCCAATTTTTTTTTTCCTCTCTCTGCCCCAACTCTTATGCTATTTATGTTTTAGCTTGACCTCATAATTTTCTTTCATCTAAGCCCCTCCTACCACTAATAAGTCAAAACAAATTTCCAATATCAGTTAACACAACCCAAATAAATGAATAACATGGCTAGTATGAACTTATTTATTGAAAAACAAAGCAAGTCATGCTAATTTATCAAAGTAGTTTAAATTTACCTTGGCCTAAAGGGTGTGGTTACCACATAGCCACTCTTCTTAATTTAGTAATCGAACAGATAACAACTCATTTAATAAAATAAACTATAGAATTGGATGGATAGATACTAACCTGAGGGTTTCTTGACACCCAGTACAAGTCACCATCAAAATCACTATTTGCCATTTCATCCGCCAATGATCGGGGACCTTTAGTTGGAAAGAATATGGCATATTTGGAATTTTCGACAACATCTTCTAAATCCTTCACATATTTAGCATTTAAAACATGTATATCTCCAAAGTGAAGACCAGGATTCTTGAACACTAATACCTTCCCTGAAATTTGCCCTTTATCACTGCATAGCATTGAAAAGGAAAAACATCATGAACAAACACCAGAAATTACCATTTACTGCATTGATTCGTTTCAAAATATACCAAACAACTAATTAAAAATTGTTTAGGCTGGCATAAAGAATTAGAAGCCTTGTTCATCAGAACAATTACTAAAAGTACAAAGTGCAATTATTTTTTTCAAAACCTTCAAGTCAACAAAAAAGGTAGTCAACTATCCCTCAAACTATAGAAAAATAACAAAATATGTGTTGACCCCATTGGATGATTTTGATAATGGACAAAGACTTAGTTTGTTAGAAGGGAATATAGTTTAACAATCAGTTGGTGTGAATGAGGGTATTTTTTTCTCTTCATATCATTCTATTATCAATAAATAATGAGTGGATCAGGAGCAGTGTGTAACTCTATGAGACTGCTGATTGCTGCTTCTCCCCCTTAGCTCTTCATCTCTCTTCTTCTTCACGAACCCTAAGTGCTGTATTTCTTCATTAAATATTCAAATTATTTAAAATTTATAAGAAGTTTAATTTGTGAAATTTGAATAAATTGGATAACTGGTACTCATTTGTATGGGTTGAAGAATTTGAATGAGTATTATGAGATTTTGATGCATTGTATGATAAATTTATGAAAAAGTTTAATTTTGTAAACTCATTACATCATTTACTAAGTGTATTGCAAAGCCAATTTTTTACATGAATTTAATTCAAATCTTGCTTATTTACATGAGTTTAACAAAAAGCTTACTCATTTGCTTGAGTTTAATGCAACATATGCTTGCTTACAGTAACAGTTGCCCATTTAAGTAAGTTTATACAAGCTCATTTGATTTTCATGCAAACTTAGTTTAATATAAAGTTTACTCATTTGTGTGAGTTTAGTGCAAATACCACTTATTTACATTATTTTCATGTAAAGCTTGCCCATTTAAGTAGGTTCATCCAAACTCTTTTAATTTTGATGCAAGCTTATTTTATTTCTAGGCGAAGTATGTGTATAGTTTTTGTATCAGCAAAGACAAGGAATTTTATTAGAGAAAACAGGGCATCAAGGGGATGCCAAACAGTACAGAGAGAACAGCAAAAGAACAAAAGCAATCCCGATCAAGGGAGTACAACAAGGAAATCAGGAATTGCATACAAGTCACTCCCAGGGAACCCATTGTGCGAACTAGAGATCATAAACATCCAGCTATCCAAGACTGTCTGCATAGAAGAAACCTTCCCCTTGAAAGCCCTCCTATTTCTTTCTTTCCAAACAGCCCAAAAAATGGAAAGGGCAATAAGGGAAATGACCTTTGTTGGAGCAGATCCCTTTCCAAGAACAAATCTCATCCCCAATCAAAGCTGCATGACCATTTCGGTTTGACCATGAAATGGCTAAGCTCCAGTGATTCCTGATCCAAGAGCAATGGAGAAGAATGTGGTTCACCAATTCTGCTTCTTCAAGGCACAGAGAACACCTATTCATGCTAGTTAAACCTTTCTTTCGGAATAACACATGATAGATAACACCCAATACAGGGAATAACAACAATTTTTTTAAACATTAACATAATATAAACAGGAAACAAAAGACTAGAACCCGGGACCTCCTGGTAACTAGCTCTGATACCATGTTAGATTACCACCTTACCTAAAAGCTTAAGTTGTTAGATTGTGGGCCAACAAAGTATATCAAGCTTTAACAAACATCATGGTGTTCATACTTGTATGGAAACAAATTTGAAGTGTATTCATATCATAAAAGCCTTAAATATCTCTTCATTCAGAAGGAATTAGACTTAAGGCAAAGGTGGTGGGTGGAGTATTTGGAGGATTATGACTTACATCTAGCTAAGGCAGATCTCATGGCAAACGCACTAAGAAGGAAGTCCCGACATACATTGGCAATTGAAGATTAGGAGATGATAAGACTCTTTTAACTTGCAAAGGACCTCAAGGAGATAGGCTATATATATATATATATAACTTAAGGGCACAACAAACTTTATTCGAGCAAATTATCAAAGGACAGGAGTAGGACCCTCAGTTTCAGATAATATTGGGAGGTACAGAAGAGGGTACACACTCTGAAGGGTGGACAAAATATTCTAATGGAAGACTTCGTTATTTGAGCAGGTTTCGTGTTCCACATGATTTGAAAGAGGAAGTATTGTAGGAAGCACATTGTTCTAGATACATTATCCACCCCAGCAGCACTAAGATGTATAGAAATTTGAAAAGTCAATTCTGGTGGACAGGTTTGAAAAAGGATGTGAGAGAATTTGTAACAAAATATTTAACTTGTCAACAAGTGAAAGATGAGCATCAAAAGTCTGTGGGTTTATTATAGCCATTACCAGTAGCATAATAAAAGTGGGATGAAGTAATGATGGATTTTTTTTCAGGTTTTCCAAGGACTACACTAGGTCATGATACTGTGTCAGTTATTGTGGATACGTTGACAAAATCAACTCAATTTTAACCCATCAATATTTCAGATTCACTTGGAAGGCTAAGTTGTTTGTATATAAAAGAAATTGTATGGCTTCATAGGGTTCCATTATCTATTATCTGATTTAGAGGTCTAAGATTTACAACTCAATTTGGCAAAGGTTTCGAAAGGATATGGACACACAATTAAAATTCAGCACTGCCCATCATCTAAAATATATGGCCAATTCAAAAGCGTAATTCAAACCATAGAGTATAAGTCAAGGGCTTGCATTCTAGACTTCAAAGGGAGTTGGATTGAGCATCTACCATTAGTAGAATTTGTCTAAAACAACAGTTTCCAATGAAGTATAAATATGACACCTCATGAAGCTCTATACGGAGACCTTGTAGATCATGGTGTGTTAGGCAAAGATAGGAGAAAATAAAATTCTTGGTCCAAATTTAATTCAAGAAAAGAAGATTAAGCAAGATAGATATCATCTCCTCAGTCCTCGCAGACCAAAGCCGACAAAATAGTTATGCTGATAAACAAAGACAGCCACTGAAAAATGAAGATAAAGATTTTTTATCCCTAAAGGTGTTGCCCCAAAAAGGGATTTCTAGATTTGGGAAGAAGGGTAAACTACAACCTTGTTATGTTGTGCCATTTCAAGTTTCCGAATGAGCTGGAGAAGTAGCATATAAATTGATGCTGTTGTTTGAATTAGCTCATGTTCATGATGTTTTCCATGACGTGACAGTTAAGGTATGTACTATATTCAAGTCATGTTCTTGAATAGTCCAATATTCCATTCAGGGAGGATGCCAAGTACGAAAAAAATCCTATCCAAGTCCTCAAAAGGAAGGAGAGAGTCTTAATAAGGTTATTTGCTTGATGCAAGTTTAATGGCAACACCGTGTATTAGAAAAACAACTTGGGAATCAGAAATCAACATGACTGAAAGATATCCTCATTTTTTTGTAGCCTAAGGTTAGATGAAATTTTGAGGATAAAACTTCTTAAAGGGGAGAGTTGTGATAACCATACCCTTTAGGCCACCATTTTAAATTACTTCGATTGCATAATTTTGACTTGTTTTCGCGTTGAAAAAGTTCATACTGGCCATGCTACTCATTAATTAAGTGGAAATCCCATTCTTCAATCTATTAGTAACAGGAGGGGCTTAGATGAAAGGAAATTAAGAGGCTTATGTGTCACGAGCCGAGTATTTCACACCTTGCGGAGCGCCATGAAGCACTAGCTAAAACACTCAAGTTTAACAATTCCACAGATTACCGCGGGTCTACTAATAGAACACATCCACGGCAGTTAAATGAAATGTAAGCGAAAGTAGCAAGCAATTCATGAAATTAAGTGGAAAACAGTGGTAAACATTGAAGCAATATAATTCATTACACAACACCTCCATAAGCAAAGCGTGTTTAGCGAGGGAAAAAATTAGGCTAAACACATTTATAATTACTAGTGAATTTTACAAAACTGATGAACACTCACCCTCCCCTAAAAAAGTTTTATATTCTATTT
This sequence comes from Malania oleifera, assembly GCF_029873635.1. Taxonomy (NCBI): domain Eukaryota; kingdom Viridiplantae; phylum Streptophyta; class Magnoliopsida; order Santalales; family Ximeniaceae; genus Malania; species Malania oleifera. The sequence goes on from NC_080422.1 coordinate 91,677,399, forward strand.
TAGCTCTGACACCAGGAAACATCAAATTGTTTGAGTCATCACACTCGTATTTTTACACTAGGAAAAAAATACCCTCACAACAATAAAATCTACAAAACTAGTATTCGCATGATGGTAACCCATCCCACGCACATAAGACAAGCAGTCACATGCAAGCATAATGTCTTGAATAAGTCTGGCTCATGATGTTCTAGAACATAAATAACATAAGCGTAGGAGCAAGGGGAAAAAAATAAATTAGGGGCATGCTGAAACCACGTAGCAGTACAGACCAATAAAAGCCACCTGGCAGCAGCTGAGACCATCAGCAAACATATGGTAGGCATCAGAGACCAACAACAGACAACTAGCACACAGCTTCCAACAACTGTTGTTCTAAAATCATCCAGCAACAAGCAGGGTCTTAAATTTCAATTTCGACTCAAATTTCGAAGCTCCAAAAGTACGGAAATTTCAACGGAAATTTCGATTTCAATGTCAATTTCGATTTCGATTTGAAAAAGTAACAGAATTCAGTAATAAAGCATGGAATTCTTTGTGAAGCTTTAGAAATGGTTAACAAACATGATAATATAAGTTTTAGGACTAATATATTACAAATTAAATACATTTATGTCTTGTATGAGGTGGAAAAGTTGTAAAATAGTATGTGTATCAAATATATTTAAGATAATGTACATTAAACATATTCAGTTAATACAAATGAAATTCATAAATCATTTAAATATTATTTATTATACAAATAATGATAATTTAGACATTAATGGTCAAATAAAATGTTACTATAAGTTTATTTTTTCATATAATTTCAAAAACACTTTTAATAATCTTTTGTTCCGAAAAAATAAATAAAATAAATAAAGATAGAATTTCATTTCACTCCTAAATTTTTCATTTGAATTCTAAGGAAATTTTATTGTATAGTTAAAATTTCGACAAGTTTCGCTAAAATTTTGAGATTTCGATAAATTTCGGATGATTCATTGAGAGTTCGATGGAAATTATGCAAGATGGAAATTGAATGCCGTTTTGATTTCGAGGGTGACGGAAATCAAAAATTTCGACAATTTCGTGGAAATTTAAGACTATGGCAATAAGTATACCATAAATTCCTACTGCAAACCCTAATTTTAGAGAGAGAGAGAGAGAGAGAGAGAGAGAGAGAGAGAGAGAGAGGAAAAGAGAAAAACTATGCATAAAATACGAGAAATTCAGAAAAAGTCGAGAAAATACAGGAAATTCAGAAGAAAACATAACTAAGTTTGAACAATCCGAAAATCAAGGTAGGTGTTCTTAATTTTCATTTATTCACTTAGGAATTTTGGGTATTCAAAGGAAATAGAGGATAGAAACTTGCATGGGGTTGAATCCTAATAAGGAAGGCTCAGGCATATATGTTCTCTTTGATTATCATAGTTGCATGTTTTGTCTAGTTGGGAAATTTTCACGTGACAGCATTTTATCTCGTAAGGATGACGGTTTTACTTGTGAGGGCATAGATTGTGTATGCATACGTTGAAATGCTATTATGTGAAATAGTTGGCACCATGTGTTGTTTGTGGTCATGATATTGTGGAATTTGAGAAAGTAAGGATTGTGACGCCCTTGGGTGAAAGGCCCTAAGCCTCCAAAGGGTATTTCCACATTAAACTATGGTTGGCCAAGCTGGAATTTTGACACTTGTTCGAGATAAAATGTGCACATAGTTGGGATAGCGCTGCAATGTTAAGAAAAATGTGTATGCCTGCCATTTGGAAGTTTTGTGATGGTAACTTTAGATGAAGAGATAGCTTAGCATAAAGAGCATGCTCATGAACATTGCTTAGAATAAAGAGTGTATTCATGCACGTTATGATTACACATGTATATAAGAAATCATATGCTAAATATTGAAGTCCTTATTTGAATAAGGGGGGAATTAACAATGTCTAGTAAGCTCCTTGTTATTGACCATATTCCTTAACAATTTCAAGTTTGGATTGAAGGAGCGTCCCACCTGTTAAGTTGTCCAAGGGACTTCCTTTTTTGACATGTATTAAAGGGTTGGCAGGAAGATGGTAGAGATACTAAACATGTATTTGGTTGGCGGTTATGTATGTAGACTATGAAGTGTGAAGTGTTGTATTTGATGTACAACCCAATGCAAAGGGCTTGTCAATCAAAGTGAAATGTTTTAGTTACTTTGTGAATATATGCTTGTATCTTGTGTTTTCAACACACGTTCACTCTTATTAGGTCTCTAGCTTGATTCCAAATGATGGTTTTGTAAAATAAATTCATGGCAAGGCCTCGTCACGAGCCGATCTTGTTAAAGGCATTTTGCTTGTCTGTGACCACTTGTCTCTTGCATTTGGGATGGGTTTCCATCATGTAAATACTAGTGTAAGGTTATTTTTCAGAGATAGTTTTTCCCTAGGCTAAAAAGGGAGGTATGAATCCTTAGTCATATTGATGTTTCCTAGTGCCAGAGTGAGAATAACATAGAAAGCTGTTGGAAAGTTTCAAATCTGTTTAGTCAACTTTCCTATTTTTCTAAGAGAACCTCGGTTGTAAATGTGTGAATATCCTAGAACATTTAGTTTCCCTAGAAGTTAGCATCTTTGGTTCTTTCCTTCTTGGTTCTTTCCCTCTATTCTTTTGTTGTACATCTACTTATACAGACCTGTACCTATGTTACGATTAATGAGAATTATTTCCACAGCAAGCTATCTCATTCTAGAGGGTATTAGAGCTAGGTCCGGCTCTTGGCCTTGTGTAAACCCTAGTTTCCCTTGGTGGCTCCAATCTGACCCTACTCTCTATAGGGTTTTCTTCCTTATTCAACTCTACCCTAATATATTCTATTGTTGTAGTCATGGCTGAAACCAAACTTGAAACCAGACTTACCCATTCTGAAACTTACTCAGTCCAAAGTACCAATATACGAATGAATGAGGCCAACTTCCTGCGGTGGTCACAATCTATCAAGATGTATATTCGTGGAAGAGGGAAGATAGGTGGTACTTGATTGGTGAAGCTAATGAGCCCGAGAAGATAGACCCATCTTATGCTATATGGGATGCTGAAAATTCCATGGTGATGGCATGGCTCGTGAATGCTATGGATGAAGAGATTAGTGCTAATTACATGTGTTATTCTACTACAAAGGAACTCTGGGACAATGTGAGTCAGATGTACCCAAACCTTGGGAATTACTCTCAGATTTATGAACTGCAGCAGAAGATCAGCAATACTTATCAAGGAGACGGCAGTGTAACAAGCTATTTCAATGTTCTTAAGGGCCTATGGCAAGATCTGGATTTATTCAATGATTATGAATGGAAAAATCTCGTTGATTGCAATCATAATAAGAAGATGGTGGAGAATGCATGAATTTTTAAATTCTTGGTTGGACTTAATGATGAGTTTGACGAAGTAAGGGGAAGAATTCTAGGGAGACAGCCTCTTCCCCCACTCCGGGATGTATTTTCTGAAGTACGACAAGAAGATTGTCGAAGGAGTGTGATGATGAAGAAAAAGGAGGATGAGACCGTGGAAAATTCTGCTCTACTTGCTACTAATAATCCTGCTCCTCATGCTGCTGGTAACACAGATTTGGTTATTGCCAATATTTATGCACAACGGCCTTACTCTAATCAAAGGAGGTTTGAAGATAAGCCTCGAGTATGGTGTGACTATTGCAATAAGCCATGCTAGACTCGATAAAATTGCTTGAATCTCCATGGAAAGCTAGCAAACTAAAAGAGCAACAAATATGGACCCTCTGGCAACAATCATGCAGTCCCTAAAGCCAATGAAGTTAATTTCCTAAGTGCTGAACGGGTGGATCATCTTCTTCAACTTCTAAAATCTACTTCTGCCTCTGGTCTTCCTACTGGTTCATTGGCCCAAACAAGTGATAACTCTAGTGCCTACCCTTGTTGTTTAAATCTTGCACTATGGATCATTGATTCTAGTGCATCTGATCACATGACCAATACCTCACAATTGTTTCAATCTCATTCTCCTTGTTCTAGTAATAAAAAGATTAGAATTGTAGATGAAAGTTTTTCATCAATTGTTGGAATAGGTTCTGTCCAAATCTCTGAAAAAAAAAAAAGGAACTCAAATCTGTCCTTAATGTCCCTAAACTTGCTTGTAATATGCTGTTTGTTAGTAAACTCTCACGGGATTCTAATTGTTGTGTCATTTTCTTTGATTCCCATTGTGAATTTCAGGATGATTGGCAGTGCTAGGATGATTGATAGACTCTACTACTTTGATAAGACTTTATTCAACAATAAACAAGCTCAGGGTTTGAGTAGTAGTACTAGTTCTGTTTCCGTGCATGAACAAATAATGCTTTGACATCTTACACTAGGACATCCTAGTTTTCTTTATTTAAGACATTTGTTTCCTAGCTCATTTAAAAAACTGGATTGCAATTCTCTTCATTGTGATGTTTGCAACATATCCAAAAATCACCGAAGCACCTATCAATCAAAAGCTTATCATTCTTCCAAACCTTTTCATTTAATTCATAGTGATGTTTGGGGTCCCTCAAAAATCACTACTACTTCTAGTAAGAAATGGTTTGTTACGTTTATTGATGATCATACACGTTTGTGTTGGGTGTACTTATTGAGTGAAAATTTTGAGGTTGAAAAATTTTTCCAGGATTTTTATAATATGGTTGAAACCTAGTTCCAAACAAAAATCAGTATCCTTAGAGCTGATAATGGTATTGAATATTTTAACAAATGTTTAGGAACGTTTCTTTCAACAAAAGGTATTCAACATCAATCTACTTGTCGTGACACCCCACAACAAAATGGTATTGCTAAGAGAAAAAATCGCCATTTGTTAGAGGTTGCACGGGCACTAATGTTTTCAATGCAAGTTCCTAAATATCTATGGGGTGATGCTAGTTTAATTGCATGTTATCTCATTAATAGGATGCCTACTCGAGTGCTAAAATACATCACTCCCTTAGATTGCCTAAAAAAATCGTTTCCTACATGTCGGATAATATTAGACCTGCCATTGAAAGTGTTTGGATTCACTGTTTTGGTTCATATACCTACCAATCTTCGATCCAAGCTTGATCCTAGGGCATAAAAATGTGTTTTCTTTGGATATACTCCTAATAAAAAAGGGTACAAATGTTTTAACCCTCTGACCAGAAAAATTCATATCAATATGGATGTTGTTTTTATTGAAAACTAGCCCTTTTTTGGCCATAACTATCTTTAGGAGGAGAAAAAGGTAACTGAAGATGAATTCTGGCAAACCTCGAAGCCTCTTCCAAATGTTTTCCTTGACACTGGCATCCACTCTTTAAAGGGTTAGGAAACCGATACTTTAACTAGCAAAAATAATGGAAATTTTAGTCTACCTATACAAGGCATACCTGATTCACAAATAGTGGGAGAAGTACTATTAAATATTCCCTCATCAGAGCTTCGTGTTTATACCAGAAGAAGAAATCATCAGAATAATAAAGCTTTTTCTTCAAATACAGAGCAAGGCCAATCATCATCACCTACACAAGTTGGTCCTCCTTCACATACTCCAGATCCTTGTTTTGACAATTCTTCTGATCTTGACCTGCCCATTGCCCTTAGGAAAGGAGTTCGAACATGTACCACACATCCTATTTCCAACCATCTATCCTATCATAGACTCTCCGATTCTCATAAGGCCTTTACTTCAAATGTTTCCCATCTGTTTATTCCAAGAACCATTCAGAAAGCACTAGATCCCCCGGAATGGAGATTGGCCGTTCAAGAAGAAATGGATGCACTAATTGCTAACAACACTTGGGAAATTGGTGACCTATCGGAGAGGAAGAAGATTGTTGGCTATAAATGGGTATTTACAATAAAATTCAAGGCTGATGGGAGTATAGAAAGGTACAAAGCAAGACTTGTGGCGAAGGGCTTCACTCAAACATATGGAATTGACTACCAGGAAACATTTGCTCCTGTAGCCAAGATGAACTCAATCCGTGTGTTGCTCTCTCTAGCAGCTCACTCTAACTGGCCCTTATATCAACTAGATGTGAAGAATGCCTTCTTAAATAGAGACTTAGAGGAGGAAGTCTTTATGGATCTACCGCCAACATTTGAAGGGAAAGGTGGCAAAGGCAAGGTGTGCAGATTGAGGAAATCATTGTATGGACTCAAACAATCTCCTAGAGCTTGGTTTAAACACTTTGGGAAGGTAGTAAAGAGTCATGGCTACAGCCAAGGTCAAGCCGATCATGCTATGTTCCATAGACACACAAGTGAAGGTAAAATGGCAATCCTTATTGTCTATGTAGATGATATAATTCTGATAGGTGATGATAGCAATGAGCTAGAGAGGTTAAAGAAGATCCTTCCTTAGAAATTTGAGATCAAAAACTTAGGCAACTTGAAGTATTTTCTTGGTATGGAATTTGCCAGGTCAAAGAAAGGAATTTCTGTTTCCCAATGCAAGTATGTGCTTGATTTACTTGGAGAAATAGGTCTTCTAGGATGCAAAGCAATAGAAACACCTATAGAACTGAACATAAAAATCCAACCAGCTAAGGCTAAAGAAGTGATCAACAGAGAGCAATACCAACGATTGGTAGGGAAATTCCTTTCTCTCTCTCATACATGTCCTGACATAGCCTTTGCAACAAGCTTGGAAAGTCAATTTATGCACTCACCAGGTTCCGAGCATTTTGATGTTGTGTACAGGATTCTAAGGTACCTAAAAGGGACTCCAGGTAAAGGTTTATTATTTGAAGGGCATGGGAATTTACAGGTTGAAGTATACACTGATGCAGATTGGGCTAGAAGTATCACTGACAGAAGATCAACTTCTACCTTTGTTGGAGGAAACCTAGTAACACGGCGCAGCAAGAAACAAAATGTGGTGGCAAGGAGTAGTGCAGAGGCAGAATTTAGGGTTGTTGCTCATGGAATTTGTGAAGCACTATGGATCAAAAGGTTGCTGGAAGAATTAAAGATTACTAATTCACTACCAATGAAACTGTATTGTGATAATAAAGCTGCAATAGCTATTGCTCACAATCTATTTCTTCATGATAGAACTAAACATATGGAGGTAGAAAAGCATTTTATCAAGGAGAAAATAGATAAGTAATCTGTCTGTTATATATCTCAACAACTGAGCAAGTAGCAGACATAACAAAGGGACCGCCGAGGAAACAATTTGAAAACTTCATTAGCAAGCTGTCCATGGAAGACATCTTCAAGCCAGCTTGAGGGGGAGTGTTGGAAAGTTTCAAATATGTTTAGTCAACTTTCTTATTTTTCTTAGAGAATCTCTGTTGTAAATGTGTGAATATCCTAGAATATTTAGTTTCCTTAGAAGTTAGCATCTTTGGTTCTTTCCTTCTATTCTTCCGCTATACATCTATTTATACAGACCTGTACCTATGTTACGATTAATGAGAATTATTTCTACAAGAAGCTATCTCATTCTAGAAAAGCTCTTTAGGGGAGGGTGAGTGTTCATCAACTTGTAAAACTCACTAGCTATTGTAAACATGTTTAGCCTACTTGCCTCCCTCGTTAGACACACGTTGTTAATAGCGGTGTTGATAATGAATTACGTTGCTTCAATGTTTACTGCTTATGTGTCATTGCTTTCATAAGTTGCTTATTGCTTTTGCTTATACTTGCTTGAGTGACAATGAAAGTGTTCTGTTGGGGAATTGTGATAAACGCTAGGCTGACTAGTTAAACAAGAGTGCTTTAGCTAGTGGCGCATGGTCTTTTCACAAAGATGTGAAATGTTCAGCTCATGCCACCTAGTGCCTCCATCTAGTCATGGCTAGTCATGTGCCAAAAATAGGGGTGTGATGTTCCTCCTCTAAACATCGATCAATGGTCTACATACCTCGTTAGGATAAAGATTTGAATGGGAATTTGTGATATCAAAGGTGATCTGGCTAGGTTTTCAGCTCCCCTCTACCCAAACCCAATTCTCTAATCAAAGTCTTCCTCTTCCCATTAGCTAGCCTATGAAAAATTCTAGAACTGCAATGCTCCTCTTTTAACCCATTTAAAGTTAGTCTTTTGTCCTCAACTTCTCACTTCCTTAAATATCAAATCTTCCAACTCATTTTTCAATGAGATTCTTTTCAACTCCTCATTCTCCAACAGACTAACATCTTCTTCCTTTCTATCAATATAGTCAAACTCACCTAAAATGCTGGTTTCCTAATTTTCCAAACGCCTCCCCATTCCAATCTTCAACGTCTCTTTTTCAGATGCTTAAGCTTCCTTATAAACTCCATCCCACCACATCTCCACATCCCTACCTCAAGAATTCCTCACCAAAACTTTAAAAGAATGATGATCCAACCATATGTTTTCAAACTGAAAAAAAGTAAGGCCCCTAGAGACCTTGCTAAATTCCAATAAAACAAGTGATCAATCATAGGTCTAGGTAAACAATTTGGCAGAGATTAGAAAACTCGTCCTTTCACTCATTACAAAACAAAAACCAATCAAGTCTACTAGCTACCGTTCTAGCCCCACCCATAGACCAAAAAAAGCGAGCATTGCTCAAAGGGGATCTCTTAAACCATTTTCCCTAATTAAAGTATCAAACTGCTACATGCTCGAGGTTTTCATCCCTCCCTCCTTTTTCTACCTGCAACCCAACATTATTAAAATCACCTTCAATGATCCATCCAGGGGAACAAAAATCAAAAACAAAGTAAAGATCATCCCAAAATAAACTCCTAAGACATGGTCAGAAGGCCCATACACTGAAGAAATCCACCACTGACCCCTATCTCTCACTTCTATCAAAATAAAAGGGAGAAAAACTTGACAGGTTATCCACTTTGGAAGTGAAGTGAGGATTCCGTAGAATAAGGATGGCCCCGGCCGAGCCCTAAGAGATAAGGAATTCCCATTCCTTACATCTCATGCCCATCTCCCATCCCAAATGCTCCTAACCACCACAACCCTGCCATCCACATTCTGGAACTTAGTTTCCAAAATAACTATGTTATTAGGAGAATTTCTAGGAAAAGCATCCCTAATCAAACTTCTCTTCCTAAAGTCCCCTAAGCCTCTCACATTCTAGCTGATAATCTTCATAATCTAACTCTTTTACCTCCCTTCTCTACACCCTTACATACCTTGTAACTAATTGAAGAAACTGAACTTTTTAATTCTTTCTAAACCTTCCTCTTATTCATTTTATAATTCATCCGTGTTGGAAAGTTTCTGTAATTATGTAAATCTACTCTCCTTGATTATAGGACAAATTTCTGTAATTATGTAAATAATGCTGCAAATCAGGCAGCATGCTGGCACTGAACATGTGCCTGAAATTCTGGCATCATTTAGGTGCTGGAAATTTGCCTGAAAATATGGCACCCACTATGTAAACTTCTTCTATATAATGATAGCAAACCCTATGGATGGGGAAGACATTTCAGATCAAAAATTTACATGGTATCAGAGCCTACTGCTGCTTCTTTGCTGCTTCACCCTAGTTTTTAGTTTTAAAAAAAAAATAGTATTTTTGAACTTTTTCTGTTCAGACTTCATTGCTTAAATTTCTTAGAAGCGGTTTCAGTTCTTATTTCTACTGTTGCCAGCCTTCATTGCTGAATTTTCTTTTCCTTTCAGCAGTCATAGCCTCTAAAACCTAGGCCTCACTGCCTTAACTCTGTTCAGCCTCCATTATGCCTGAAATTTCCATCATGGCCAGACCTGAACCTGTGGTCAACACCAAAACTGAAACCACGGCTTTGGTTGCTGCTAATCCTACTGTTTTGGCTGCTGCTAATGCCTCTGTACAGCGGTCATATCCCAATCAAAAATCTCGAGTATGGTGTGACTATTGTAATAAGCCACGCCATACCCGAGAAACCTGCTGGAAACTACATGGAAAACCAGCAAATTGGAAGAGCAGGAAACGTGGACCTAGAAACAACCAAGTGATTCCTAGAGCAAATGAAGTCCAGACCAATGTTCTAAGTTCAGAGAAGATGGATCAGCTTCTTTAACTGCTGAAATCCAATCTGATATCCGGTACTTCTATTGGTTCCTTGGCCCAAACAGGTAATATGTTGAGTGCCTATTCCAGCTCTTTAGCCTTTGCACCATGGATTATTGATTCAGGTGCATCCAACCATTTGACTAATATAACTAATTGTTTCAATCTTATTATCCTTGTCCGGGTAATAAAAAGGTTAGGATTGCAGATGGGAGTCTTTCATCCATTGCAGGAGCAGGTTCAATTAGAATTTCCGGGAAAATAGAATTAAAATCTGTCCTTCATGTTCCTAAACTTACTTGCAATCTTCTGTCTGTTAGTAGATTATCCCGTGACTCTAACTGTCGTATCATATTCTTTGATTCTCACTGTGAATTTCAGGACTAGAACTCGGGGGGCGATGATTGGCAGTGCTAGGATGATCAATGGCCTTTATTATTTTGATCATACCCTATTCAGCAATAAACAAGCTCAAGGCTTGAGTGGTAGTACTAGTTCAATCCATGTGCGTGATCAAATAATGCTTTGGCATCGTAGATTAGGGCATCCTAGTTTTTCTTATTTAAAATATTTGTTGCCTAATTTGTTTAAAAATTTGAATTATACTTCCCTTCATTGTGACGTGTGTCATTTATCAAAAAATCATCAAGTTCCTTATATTTCAAAAGGCTACCACGCATCAAAACCTTTTTATTTGATTCATAGTGATGTTTGGGGTCCCTATAAGGTTACCTCCTTATCCGGGAAAAAAAATGGTTTGCGACTTTTATAGATGATCATACTCGGATTTGATGGGTATATTTGATGAATGAAAAATCTGAAGTTGAAATATTATTCAAGAATTTTTATAGTATGATCGAAAACCAATTTCACACAAAAATAAGCATACTTCGTACAGATAATGGTACAAAATATTTCAACCAAGTTTTGGGAAATTTTTTGAAAGAAAAAGTGATTCAACATCAATCCACTTGTCATGACACCCCACAACAAAATGGCATCGCTGAAAGAAAAAATCGTCATTTACGTGAGGTTGCACGGGCTATAATGTTTTCAATGCATATTCCAAAATATTTATGGGGGGATGCTATTCTAACTGCTTGTTACCTTATTAATAGAATTCCTACCCGTGTGCTGCAGTATATCACTCCTTTGGCATGCCTAAAAAAATCCTTTCCTGATAATAGGATAATTTCTGATCTGCCTCTAAAAGTATTTGCATGCACTGTTTTTGTTCATATTCCAGCTCACCTTAGATCTAAACTTGATCCTAGGGCTGAAAAGTGTGTGTTTCTTGGATATGCTCCCAATAAGAGAGGGTATAAATGTTTGAATCCAAAAACAAAAAACAAAAAAAAATAAGAAAGCAAAAAAAAATTCACATCAGTATGGATGTTGTTTTTGTTGAAAATCAGTCTTACTTTAACCAAACTTATCTTCAGGGGGAGAAATAGAGTAGTGAAGATCAGTTTTGGAAAACTTCTATACCAATGCCTAATGTTTTCCTTGACATTGAGATCCCTATACAAAACAATCAAGGAACTGAAATTTTAAATCGTGAAAAAAATGGAAATCCCAATCTGCCTATACAAAGCATAAGGGAATCACAAACAAGGGGAGAATTGCTACAGAATAATCCCTCTTGTGAGCTTCGTATTCATACGAGAGGCAGCTATCGTTCTAATACTAAGGATCATCCCACAATTTCAGAGCATAATCAACCATCACCTCCAAAAACTGGTCATTAGGAAATCCCAGGTAATCCTTCTACTTAACTTCCAATTGATCAATCTACTAACCTTGATGTACCTATAGCCATTAGGAAAGGAGTTAGAACCTGTAGCACACACCCCATTGCCAAATATTTATCATACCATAAACTCTCTCATAATCATAAGGCCTTTACATCTAATATTTCTCACCTATTTGTTCCAAGGACCATTTAGGAAGCTATGGATCATCCGAATTGGAAGTCAACAGTTCTTGAAGAGATGAATGCACTACAGAACAACAGTACATGGGAAATTGTTGATTTTCCAAAGGAAAAGAAAATTGTAAGCTGCAAGTGGGTGTTTACAGTTAAATGCAGGGTAGATGGCAATATAGAGAGATATAAGGCAAGACTCATTGCAAAAGGGTTTACACAAACATATGTTATTGATTATCAAGAAACTTTTGCTCCAGTGGCCAAGATAAACTCAATCCGAGTGTCACTCTCCTTAGCTGTACATTCTAACTGGCCCTTACACCAGTTGGATGTAAAGAATGCTTTTTTAAATGGGAATCTAGAGGATGAAGTGTTTATGGAATTACCACCAGGTTTTGAAGGTAATCTTGGCAGAGGTAAGGTGTGTAAATTGAAAAAAAAAAAACTTTGTATGGGCTCAAGCAATCTCAGAGCTTGGCTTCAACGCTTTGGGAAGGCTGCAAAGGGTCATGGTTACAGCCAAGGTCAAGCTGATCACACCATGTTCTATAAGCACTCAAGTGAAGGGAAGGTTGCTGTTCTAATTGTCTAAGTTGACGATATTATTTTAACAGGTAATGACAGCAAGGAACTTAAGAAATTAAAACAGATGCTTGCTAATGAATTTGAGATTAAAGACTTGGGTGACTTGAAGTATTTTATCCGTATGGAATTTGCAAGGTCAAGAAAAGGTAATTTTGTTTCACAAAGAAAATATGTGCTTGACTTGCTTGGAGAAACAGGTTTACTAGGGTGTAAAGCAACTGAGATACCTATGTGCCAAATCTTAAACTACAACCTGCCAAGCCTAAGGAAGTAACCAATAGAGACCAGTACCAAAGATTGGTTGGAAGGCTACTTTATCTATCACATACACATCCTAACATAGCCTTTGCTGTCAGTATGGTAAGCCAATTCATGCACTCACCAGGGCCTGCCCACTTTGATGCAGTTTATAGAATTCTGAGATATTTAAAGGGAACTCCAGGAAAAGGTCTATTGTTTGAAGACCATAGACATCTACAAGTTGAGGCATACACTGATGCAAATTGGGCTGGGAGTATAACCGATCGAAGATCAACTTATTTTTATTGTGCCTTTGTTAGTGGAAATTTGGTTACATGGCAAAGCAAAAAACAAAATGTGGTAGCCAGGAGTAGTGCAGAGACAGAATTTAGAGCAGTTGCCCATGGAGTTTGTGAAGTGTTGTGGATTAAAAAATTATTGGAAGAATTGAAAGTCACTAATCCGCTCCTGTGAGACTGTATTGCGATAACAAATCTGCCATAGCCATTGCTCACAATCCAGTGCTTCATGATAGAACAAAACATGCTGAGGTCAACAAGCATTTTATAAAGGAGAAGCTGGAAAGTGGACTGATTTGTTTACCCTATATCTCTACTACTGAACAAATAGCAGATATACTTACAAAAGGACTACTAAAAGAAGCAATTTGAAAATTTGATTGGCAAGCTGGCTATGGAAGACATCTTCAAACCAGCTTAAGGGGGAGTGTTGGAAAGTTTCTGTAATTATGTAAATCTACTCTCCTTGATTATAGGAGAAATTTATGTAATTATGTAAATAATGCTGCAAATCAGGCAGCATGCTGACACTGAACATGTGCCTGAAATTCTGGCAACATGTTCTTGAAATTTTGGCAGCATTTAGGTGCTGGAAATTTGCCTGAAAATATGGCACCCACTATGTAAACTTCCTCTTTATAATGATAGCAAACCCTATGGAAGGGGAAGACATTTTGGACCAAAAATTTACAATCCGCACCCTCGCCTTATGCCCAAAATGACTCACTAGTTTTAAACCTAGGTCATTAAGGACTTTCTGCAGTCTCTCTAGACTCATCATCATTTTCCCCCACAATAGAAAAAGAAATACCCATGCTACCTACCGGATCAATGCTTACGGACAAGGGACCAAGACCCCATGGCAATCAATTATTTTCCCTGGTTAACATTGTGCATAAAAAGTCTTCACCCACTTATGCAACCTCACATATCATACTAAGACAATCTTCCTTGAGTTGCTACTATTCCTTATGGAAGCATCATCCAGAAGCATAAGGTCCTCCACAACATTGTTGAAGCCTTTTGCCACAAAATATCCTCCCCTTCAAGATCAAGATCAACTCTCAACTGGTCAACAAACAATCCTTTCTTTGATTCATACAAATTGCTCGACTCATCTTCAAAATCAAGAAATAGCTCCTCCTCTAATTCAAAAACATCGATACACCTTGGCACCTCTTTTAGATAAGATAATAGAGTAGAGAAGGCATTACTAACAGGAGTTGAGCCTTTCTCTAAAATGTTGCTAAGTCGTTCCCCATGGAAAGAGCCTTCTCCCTTTTGTCGATGAAATTTTGAAAAGTTGATCAATACACTTGTCCTCCTCCTTTTCTTTTTCTAAAAGTCCCCCACTTCTCTCACAACCATAACCCCTTGCTAACCCAAAACTCAAAAAGAGATCCACATGGAATACCCATCACCCTTGCCAATGGTGCTATCGATTGTACCTAGTTTAGAAACGCCCAAAACTTTATATTTGGACCCTTTTTAATCTCTAGCTTTTTTTTTTTGGATGGGCTCTCTAGCACTATAATGGCGCTAACTTTATTTTCCATTCCAAGAAAGCCCATAATCAAATGGCTTAACATTGCCAAAGCTTGAAAGCCAACCTAAAGGTCTAAACTTTGAATTTAAAGCCCCTTTATTAGTAGATCAAAGGGATTAGGGGATGGTTAGGAGATATTTGCCCCAATACCTCTGTAATTATGGATGTCGTACCTATCGAAGATCCTCTACCCAGTTGCTGGAGCACCTCTAAGTATGTAGGTGAATGAATGCCCCAGCATGTCACGAGCTAGGCTTCTAGCTGCCAAGAGCCTAATCGTACCCAATCGATAACTCCATCAAAGAAATGAGGAAGGATTGTCATCCTACTATGATTTCCCTTGGTGATGCATCTTTTAATCTTCACCCTCTGAAATTGTTCGCTAAGAACATCAATCTGCCCCTCCCATTTGACCTCATAGACTAGCACACCCACAACTCTGAGGATCAAAATCCCCAAAACCAGCTCAAGGCCTCAACTTCTAGCACATAATGCCCCCAACAATTTCAAGACCCACAACAAATCCTCTACAAAGATGAAAGATAGGAACCTCCCTGCGACCCAAGTGCAAAATGCATATGAATCAAGCTAATTCGCGTTTAACACATTTCGTTCCACCTTAAATAGCGAATGAACCCCCACAACAGTCCCAAAATCTCAACACCCAGTCACTAAAAAAGCATATTCTTTTTGGAAACGAGGACTTAAGTGCTTACAATTTCGAAGTAGTACAATACTTTTTAGAACACAAATTTATAGATCTATCTTAAAATAAAAAAAAATCATCAAGGGTGTAAGTGCCGCCATTGCTTCTGCACTACATCCTCCATTGATCAACCCTATCCCACCAAATGCTAAATAAGTATTCTAGCTTTCCTACTTTAAATAGTAGAGTTTCAAGCTAAATGGAGCCAAAACAGCCTCGATTGCTACATGAACAAATATGCAAATACATTCTCCAAACATCACTAAGAGTATGACAATTGATCTGAAGAAGTATATCGCTCCATTCATCCTACTTCTATATTTTCAATGAAGAATAATCTTTGCTAATATAAATATTCCAATACTCACAGAATAATGCAAACTTCATCCCTTTCAAGGGTGCCAGTAGGATCTACTGTTCCCATTAGATAAAAGCAGTCAGTAATAGGAAGCCTTCCTTCCTTCAGTCGTTTCCTATCCTCATTTGAAAAAGTTGATAGACGATACTGCATAAATGGCTCATTAAGAGGAATGCCAGATAAAATCATTCTTGCCACAATAAAATCATCCATTTCACCATAGTCCAGGGAAACTGCAAGTAAAGCAATATGGGTAAATATATAGAGGCTATATAGAATTGTCAACACATCAAGAGGAAAAAAAAAAACATAATGGAAAGAAGACATCCAAAACATAAAATTAGTATCAATAAGTAGTTTACACATTTTTTCCAGCATAGTTGTGCCTCCCAACTAAGTGCACAGTTTATCTCAAACAAGTGTCTAATTCCAACTTGGCCAACCATCACCGGCCGCGTAGATACCAGCAAGTGCCAAATTTCAACTTGGCCAACCCCCACTTAACACAAAAATACCCTCTGGAGGTTTAGGGCCTTTCACCCAAGGGAGACACAATCCGTACTTGCTCAAATTCCACAATATCATAGCCACAACACATGGTGCCAGCTATTTCACACAATAGCAATTCAACATATGCATACACAAGCTTTTTCATAGCAAGTAAAACAATCATCCTCATAAGATGAATATCTACTGCATGAAATTTCCAACTAAACAAGATATGCAGCTAGGATAACCAAAGAAACATATATGCAGTCATATCAAGTTATTAGCAATAACAAGCTTAAATCTCCCTTATTAGGATGCAACTCTATGCAAGTTTCTATCCTTATTTCCTTTGAATACCCAATATCCTTAGGTGAATAAATGAAAATTAAAAATGCCTACCTATAATTTCAACTTCTTCAAACTCTACTAAGTTTCCCTCTGAATTTTCTGTATTTCCTCTGAACTTCCCTGATTTCTGCAAAGTTATGTGTGTGCGTGTGCGCACGCGCGCATGTGCGTGTGTCTAGAAATAAGGTTTGCAGAATGAGTTTTTGATATTCTTTTCTGTGTTCAGGCTGCTCTGCAGGGCTGGATAGGTCAAGACAGCAGCTACTTTCTGCCAGCTGCTTGCCAAGTGTCTCTTTCTAGGATGGAAACATGGCAGGAATGCAGCAGCTGGCGGCAACAATGGTCCTGCAGTGCTGCCATCTGTGCGCTAGGTGTCGGCCTCTGATTTTTCAGAGCTGCCAGATGGCTGCATCTGTTTCGTAGTGCTGCCAGGTGCCACACCTGGTTTCAGCATGCCCCATCCTTCTATTTTTTTTTTCCTCTCTTTGCCCCAACTCTTATGCTGTTTATGTTTTAGCATCTCTCTTAATTTGCTTTCATCTAAGCCCCTCCTACCACTAATAAGTCAAATGGAATTCCCATTATCAGTCAACACAACTCAATTAGTGAAACATGGCTAGTATGCACTTGTTTAATGCAAAACAAAGCAAATCATGCTAATTTATCAAAGTAGTTTAAACTTATCATGGCCTAAAGGTTATGGTCATCATAGTAGTTAGAGAAAATGACAATTAAAAACTGTACATGAATGATTTACAATCCAAAAACTGCCGCTTGGACAATAAAAATTACCTCTCAGCGCTGCATGCTTACTGGAATAGATGCTCTGAGCTTCTTCCAAAGCATTCATCAGTATAGTCAAAAAATAGCGTTTCGGGACCCCTCCATAGCTAAGAAGCACAATTAAATACTTCGACAAATATGTATGTTTTTTGGGTTGGTTGCTGGAAGATGAATAAATGATGAAAATATCACCTTAAACAAATAAGACTGAATCTAAGTCACACTGGTATTCAATTATAAGATTATGTCCATAAATTTTAATATGATACTATGTCCATGAAACCAACCCCTTCTACTCCATTCTAAATAACAACCCCCACCTCCCCCAAATAAAAAGAAATAATGCATAAATAAAACAAAGAAATAAAAATATGAAGACAGGAAACCAAGTGAACAAAAGATGATACATACCTATATTGCATTCTGTAATGGACCACCAATGGAGAATTTAAGATGTTTATATTCTAGCCAAGACTTTTACCTTAGTTTGGGAGAAGTTCTGATTATTTTAGAAGTTTAGTCAATTTAGGTTTATTTTGTGTTTTTAAGCACTTTCATGTTATTTTGTCATTATTTGTTTTAGCAGGGTTTATTTCTGCAGTTATTTATTTTAGTTCTATTTTTGGCTGTCAATACTTTATATGGTATGATAACAGTTATCATATTCGAATTCCTGAATTCAAGACTCTTTTCCCTCTCTCGTCCAGGTTCTCCCTCTTCTCTTCTCCTCCTTATTCTTCCTCCTTTCTTCTTCTTCCTTCTTGTTCCCTTCTCTTTCTGTTCTCTCCCTTTTCTGTTCATATTGACTTCTCTGTTAAGTTCTTCTCTCTCTGCACTGTCCCCACTTTCTGTACAGCAGTTCCTCTATTAATTCTCTATCTCTGTTTCTTAATTTATGCTCCTTCCGTACATCAATTTGGTATGGGAGCAATTTCATTTCACCCAATCTTCCTCTTTGTAATCCATCCTTCATTAAATTTCAAATTCCTTTGACAATTTCCCTCAAAGAATCATACATAAAAACCTCAAACCACATCTTCCAACCGACTGCAAAACACTTCTACAGCCATCAACTGCTGGAGCAACAAAGTTCTCACAGTATTCGCAGAAGATAGTTTGAAGCACTGTTCATCTGCAACAGTTTTTAGAAATTGCATTATGGTCCTTGAATTAGAACACAGGATTCCAGGCTTTATTCAGTTGCACCACCATCGCCATTGAAGACAGACATGACTGGGAAGCCATCTCCTCAAATATCATCACTGTCCAATCACGAAGAACCCCCACATGCCATCAAAAAAAATTCCCAGCAGAGCCTCTTTTAAAATCCCATATCTGCCATTGCATTCTTGACACACCACCGCCACCAATTGACTGATGATTCCTCAACCCAACAGCAGCCAAAATACCATTGCCGAAGGATCCTTGCTGGCAGCATATGCACCCCCACATGCTGGTGTCACGAGTCGAGTATTTTACAACTTATGAAGGGTCGTGTGGCACTAACTAAAGCACTCTTACTTAAATAGTCAGCCAAAGATTACCGTGGTTTACCAACAAAATACATCTATAGCAGTTGAATGAAATGAAAGTAGAAGCAGAAAGCAATTCATAAAAGTAAATGGCAAGCAACAGTAATCATCAAAGCAACGTAATTCATTAAGCAACACCTCCACAAGCAACAGGTGTCTAGCAAGGGAGGAGAGTAGGGTAAACATGTTTACAATGACTAGTGAGTTTTACAATACTAATGAACAATCACCCTCCCTTAAACAACTTTCTATGCCATTCTAGCTCTATAAAACTATTTGAGTCATACTCCCATTTTTACACTAGGATAGAAGTACCCTTAAAGTAATAAACCTATAGTAGTATTTACATGATGGTAATCCATCCCACGCACATGAGACACGCAATCACGAGCAAGCATAATGCCCTGAACAAGCTTGACTTGTGACGCTCTCTCACTTATACAGACGACATCCTCGTAGACTTTGACTCTAGGTACTCTTCAACTTTGTCCACGAACGGTTGCATGTTTTCTACTGAAGTACAACTGATTTCTTAATCTCCAAGGCCTTTCAACTTCATTAGGAACTCATGCTACTTCTTCCATGATGATGTGAACTCTTTGTTTGCAAGGAAGACTTTAGCTTCTCTATTGTCGTGTTGTGTTTTCTTCATTGGTGCTCTGGTTGACTAACTTCTACTTGGATCTTCAGTATCGGCATTGAATGTGTTAGATTACCACTTTACCTAAAAGCTTAAGCTTTTAGGTTGTAAGCTAACAATGTATATCAAGCTTTAATACTCCCTTGCACGTGCAACCCGACAGCACGTGGAGAGATAAACACACAATAAATAACACCCATGATAGGGAACATAATAACATCTTTTTAAATGCACACAATAAACACGGGCAACAAGACTAGAACCCAAGACCTTCTAGTAATCAGCTCTGATACTTGTTAGATTACCACTTTAGCTAGCTTTTAGGTTGTGGGCCAACAATGTATATCAAGCTTTAATGGAATGGTTTTAAGGCACCTGACATGAAACACAAGACACATTTTCATCCAAGTTAGAGGATGAACCTCGTAAGAGGCCTTCCCGATTTTGGCCAAGATGGGGACTAGCCCTTCGTATTTGCGAAGTAGTCTCATACCTCGACTTTGTAGTGATTTGATTGTTCAAGATTGAGCTTAACAAGCACTAAGTCATCCATGTTGAAGTATAACGGACTTCTCCCCTAATCTGCCCACTTCTTCATCCACTTGGAAGCTTTCTCCAGGTAGGCTCAAGCGATCTCTACATTCTATCTCCATTCTTTGGCGAGGATGTATGCCTAGGCACTCTTTCCTCCTTACGGATCGTCCACTATGTGAGCTAACAACAACTGCTGGCTTGTAACAAGCTCAAATAAACTCTGGTTGGTTCCTAAGCTCTTTTAAGCATTGATATAGAATTGAGCCACATCAAGTAGTTGCACTCAATTCTTCTAGTTGGCATTGATGAATGGGCTCAAGTACTCTTCTAGTAGCCCATTGAATCTCTCTGTCTATCCATGCAAGTGGTAACTCAAAGAGATGTCAAGCTTTGAAATGAGAATTTTGAAAAAAAAAAAAATTTAGAAGCTGCCAGTGAATCTTAAGCTTTGGTCATTGATAATGTCTTGGTGAACACCCCAATATTTAACAATATGTATAAAAAATAATCATGTCGTCCCCTTTGCCAAACAGTATTTTGGTGTGGGTATGAAGGTACCGCACTTCCAAAACCATTCCATAACCACAAGTGTAGACCTTACATCTCCCACTCTAGGCAGGTTGATGATGAAGTCCAATGAGACATCGTTCCATGGTCTAGTTGGCAACGGTAGGGGCTCCAATAGCCTTGAAATATTCTCCCGCTCCACCTTGTCTTGTTGGAAAGTAAGACGAGTTTGGGAATAATAGATTCATTATCACACGTGTGGGGCCAATAGTACCTCTTGCTTCAACAATGTCAAAGTGCAATGCCCTCTTGAATGTCTTATCCACATGGTGTCATGACACTCTCTATGCAAAGTCTTACTCAAATCTCTAGTGTGTGGCACAAAGAGCCAACTACCATATGTCTTCAACAATCCGTTCAACTTCACTAAGCTTATGGCTCTCATATGCAACAAGATGTCCCTCCTATAACAAGACTCCTCCAAGGGCATACTCAGATGCATCTATCAGTACCTCAAAGGGTTTCATGATGTCTAGAAGAGCAAGTATTAGATCTCTCCTCACAGCATCCTTCAAGTTGTCAAAGGCTCCTCGTCACTGCTTTCGTCCAATTCCTCCCCTAACTTTTCTTCAGCAATTCTGTTAAGGAGCAATTATCCTCGAATGCCCCTCCCCTAACATTTTGGAATAATTGGCACGTCCAAGAAAGGAACACAGCTCCTTCATTGTTGTTGAGCTCTTCCAGTTTTCAATAGCTTGTGGGAAAACATGGTTAATAATTTGTATTCTATGATTTTTTTATATTTATATTGTAGCTGTAAATAATGCTGCAAATCAGGCAGCATGCTGGCACTGAACATGTGCCTGAAATTCTGGCAACATGTTCCTGAAATTCTGGAGGCATGTTCCAGAAATTCTGGCAGCATTTAGGTGCTGAAAATCTGCCTAAAAATATGGTACCAACTATGTAAACTTCTTCTATATAATAATAGCAAACCCTATGGAAGGGTAAGACATTAAGACCAAAAGATGTAGACCCTAAAATCTGACATGGTATCAGAGCCTACTACTTCTATTTTTGCCTATCTACCTCTATTACTACCTGTCTCTCTCCCTATACTCTGTTCATCCTCTGCTCTGCTGTGAGGAGAAGCAAAGCAGGACATCTTTTGCGGTTTTGATCTTTCTCTTCCTGGGTTCTGTGGAGAGCTTTAGCACAAAGAGCCAAAACTGACAGTCCTCAAATCTGATTTGGTTGTTTTGAGAGTCGTTTAGGGACACACTTCCTCTTTGTTAGGTTGTGCAGCATCCTTGGTAGGAAGCTGCTTGTTTTTATGGTGATTTTCTGATTTAAAGTCAATTATACTCTGTTTATAGTATGCTGCTGCTGGCCAGTTGCTGTTCCTAAGTTCCACGGGCTGCTATCAGCTGTACTCTATTTGTGGTTAGCTGATGATCCTGTTTTAACGCTATGTATTCGTGATTGATTGCTTACAATCTTGCAAGATTGCTGGTTGGTTTTGATTGGTGCTCAAATACTTATTACCTGTGCTTGCCCGCATTCATTTTCAGTTGCTGCCAGCAAAATGCCTGTAGTGCTGCCAGGTTGTTTATTAAATGCCTGCAGTACTATTCTGTCGTTTGCCCTGTTCTTTGTCGTTATGTTATTCCTCCTAGGATATTGTAAGCTCAGTTCTGCAGTCATCGCTACCTCTTGAAGTTTTGGATTTTGAAAGGTATAAAGTGTTGTAAGTTCTGGATATTTGAAGTCCTGAGAGCACTGTTTTGTGTTAGTGTCCCTTGCCAAAGCTGTTTTCAGTACTCTGTCCTTCCTACTTGGTGCTGTCACTTCAGTAGTTTCAGGTTTCCTTGGCATGAAAATTGCTACGTACGCAAATGCAAGGACAACCTTAGAAGCAAGAACGGGTGTTGGAAAGGCTTTTATTGTTGCATTTCGGTCTGGTGCAGTAATGGGTTTTCTCCTTGCTGCAAATGGTCTCTTACTGTTTTACATTGCTATACCATGCTGACGACTGGGAAGGCCTTTTTTTGAGGCTATTACTGGTTATGGTCTTGGTGCTTCTTATGGCTCTCTTAGGGAGAGTTGCAGGTGGTATCTACACTACGGCTGCTGATGTTGGAGCTGACCATCGCAGTTTGCTGGCCCGCCCATTCCAAGTTGGGAGCTGATCTTGTGGGCAAAGTAGAAAGAAACATTCCAGAAGACGACCCAAAAAATCCTGCAATGATTACTGACAATGTTGGTGACAGTGTTGGGGATATTGCTGGAATGGGGTCCGATTTTTTTCGGCTCATATGCCGAATCATCTTGTGCAGCTCTTGTTGTTGCTTCCATATCATCCTTTGTAATTCACCAGGATTTCACTGCCACATGTTATCCTTTGCTTATTAGTTCCATGGGTTTTCTTGTTTGTTTGGTCACCACCCTTTTCGCAACCGATTTCTTTGAAATCAAGGCTGTCAAGGAAATGGAACCATCATTGAAGAAACAACTTACTATTTCCACCATTCTTATGACTCTGGGAATTGGAATTGTTAGCTGGATTGCCCTTCCACCATCATTCACAATCTTCAATTTTGGTGCTCAGAAGGTTGTTAAGAACTGGCAGCTGTTCCTGTGTGTGGCTGTTGGTCATTGGGCTGCACTTATTATTGGGTTTGTGACTGAGTATTACACCAGCAATGCATACAGCCCCATACAAGAGGTTGCAGATTCCTGCAGGACTGGAGCTGCCACCAATGTTATATTTCGACTTGCCTTGGGATACAAGTCTGTCATAAGTCCTATTTTTGCCATTGCAATCAGTATTTTGGTTACTTTGAGCTTTGCAGCCATGTATGGTATTGCTGTGGCAACTCTTGGAATGCTAAGCACCATTGCTACTGAATTGGCCATTGATGCTTATGGCCCCATCAGTGACAATGCTGGAGGCATTGCTGAGATGGCCGGCATGAGCCACCGTATCCGTGAGAGAACTGATGCCCTTCATGCTGCAGGAAACACCACTGCAGCTATAGGAAAGGGATTTGCCATTGGATCTGCTGCACTAGTGACTTTGGCGCTGTTCGGTGCCTTTGTGAATCGTGTCGGGATTTCAATAGTTGATGTCTTGACCCCAACGGTCTTCATTGGTTTGATTGTTAGTCATCCAGGTGAATTAGCTCTCTCTGGTTCTTCAATGGCCACTACTTTCGCAATCGTGCCCAGTTTCGGCTTGTTGATGGGAATGGCAAGTGTGCTGGATACATTATGTGGCCTGTCCTATGGGGCAAAGCAGTACCACATGCTTGGAGTTCACATGCAGAAAGCCATGTTTGTGTCTTTTGCTTGTAAGCATACTCCTTGCTGTTATCTGGACAAAACACAGGATCCATTCTCATGACTCTCAGCCAAGATCCTGAAATTTCAAGGGTAACCCTACACAATATTCTCCCTTTTCTTGGGCTGGCTGTTTCTTCTGCCCTTATGGTTGTTGGGCTTTTGTGGAGCCTAGTTGTGTTTTAATTTGGATGATGACCCGACCTTTATATTAATTAGAGATTTCTATCCTAAGGTTTAGTCCATGGAGTGAAGGCTTGGGCCGTAAGGGGGTCCAGGGGCAATGCCCCCGGGAAATTTTTTTGGAGCCCATTCGGAACGGAACCCTAGGCGCAACATATAAAAAGGATTGCTTTCGGGTGATTAGGGTTCGTGTGGTTGTACCTGCGAGAGAGCGAGAGGGAGAGCATTGTATCGCCACACTCTGTGATTTCTTCCTGATAATATTGAAATCCCTGCAACTCCGTGGACGTAGGCAAAATTGCCAAACCACGTAAATATTGTCTTGTGCGTGTGATTGATTTTTCTTTGGCGTTATTTTTCTTCTATTTTGTTTCTCACAGGTTTCGGGAATTTGTTCTTTATTCCCAACAATGGTCTGCCTGGAAATGTGGTCATTTGAAATTATGGTTCTTTTCTCTGGTCTTTTTCTAAATCCAAAGTTAGAAACCTCGGTGCTTCCTATCAGCCACAATACAGCTGCAATTGTTTGGATGATCCCATTGGGACTCAGTGGTCATGTGAGCACTCGAGTTTCAAATGAACTAGGAGCTGGGCATCCACGAACAGCTCGAATGGCAGTATGTGTTGTGTTAGCAATTGCCATTACTGAGGGTGTTTTGGTTGGGTCAGTGACTCAGTGCTGATATTGATCCGCACCATTTGAGGCTATGCTTATAGCAATGAAACAGAAAGTTGCCAGATGTAGCAATTAAGTTGCCTTTTGTTGCATCATCCAACTTCCTAGATGGGATGCAGGATGTTCTTTCAGGGGCTGCTAGAGGATGCGGTTGGCAGAAAATTGGTGCAGTTATCAATCTTGGATCTTATTATCTGGTGGTTTCCGTTATTTATCAGTTCAGCCATCATTGCTCGTGGTTTCCGTTACTCTTCAGTTCAGCCTTCATTGCTGAAATTTATTGGAGCAGTTTCTGTTCTTATTTCTCCCATTGCCAGCCTTCATTGCTTGTGGTTTTCGTTACTTTTCAGTTCAGCCTTCATTGCTGAAATTTATTGGAGCAGTTTCTGTTCTTATTTCTACCATTGCCAGCCTTCATTGCTGGTGGTTTCCATTACTTTTCAGTCCAGCCTTCATTACTGGTGGTTGCCAGCCTTCATTGCTGGTAGTTTCAAGTGATCGGCCTTAATTGTTAAGAGATCACTGTTCATGTTCAGCCTTCATCGCTGAAATTTCTTAGAGCATTTCTCACCAGCCTTCATTGTTGGTGGTTGACCAAGAACTCAAATGCCCCATACCATGTCACATAGGTCCTTTTCAATACATCCCCATCTACTATCATCACCTAATAGTAGCCTAACATCAAGTCAAGTTTGGTGAAGTACTTTGCATGACTTAACTTATCAAACGAATCAGCAATCAGTGGAATAGGGTACTTGTTGCGCATTGTAACCCTGTTGACTGTGCAGTAGTCCACAAACATCCTCTGGCATCTTTGTTCTACTAAACTTGGGAACGTTTGAGTTCCCCATAACAAAAACCATCAAGTTCACCTTTGCAATCAAATTTGCAATCTAAGCCTACAAGGTCTCCACTGTATAGTGGAGGTCCTCTGACATTTCCACCATGGAACTCTAATGATGCTTTTGTAATCCCTCCAAATCATCAACATATTCAGCAAGTCTAGACATCTCTATGGCCAATCATTAACACAATCCCACAACGAAGGCAATTGAATTCATGTAGCAATTAACCAAGCTTTAATAACAACTATCAGGGGTTGAGTATATCACACCTTATGAAAAGTCCTGCAACACTAACAAAAGCACTATTTCTTAACGAGTCAGCCAAAGATTAGCACAGTTTACCAATAGAACACATTCATAGAAATTGAATGAAATGTAAGTAGAAGCAGTACGCAATTCATGGAAGTAAATGGCAAGTAGTGGTAAACATTGAAGCAATGTAATTCATTAAGCAACACTTCCACAAGCAATGTGTGTCTAGTGAGGGAGGGAAGTAGGCTAAACACATTTACAATGACTAGTGAGTTTTACAAGACTGTGAAAACACTCACCCTCCCTAAAGAGCTTTTTATGCTATTCTAGATCTGGCACTAGGATACTTTAAAATGTCCAAGGAGTCATACTCCCATTTTTACACTAGGACAGAAACATCCTTAAAGCAATAAACTCTTAGTAGTATTTACATGATGGTAATCCATCCCATGCACATGTGACAAGTGGTCACAAGCAATCATAATGCCCTACACAAGCTTGGTTCGTGACACCATGACGAACACGAATAGCTCCCAATGTTTTCTCCTGCTTTTAGAATTGCGAGAAATTGATTCCTGCTAGGATACTAGTTTTCCTTTCGAAGGATTTTTTAGAACAAGAATAACCATTCTTATTGAATTTCAGGAGACACGATTACAAGATAAATAGCACGGGAAGGCCACCAAATTAGGAAGGCCAAAAAATTAGCAAATTAAATCACCACAAAATCAGCTAATCAAATCACCAAAAAATCAGCAAATCAAATCAGCAAATCTCTAGGCTAGAAAATAGAAAACTGAAACTACTAGAAACTGAAATAGTAATTTCAAATTTAAAAAAAAATAAAATTTTCTAATTTATTCCCTAGAAATCCAACACCCACCCCCCCCCCCCCCCCCCCAAAAGTTGGAGTGTAGATATCTATCATGCCCAACTTGCTTACAAAGAGGTCAAAACTATGTCTGAAAAGTCCTTTGGTGAAGAAATCGGCTATAAAGGCATGCAAACAATTCCACTATCAATCTTTTCTTTTATGAAGTGTCTGTCAATCTCTACAATGTAGAGATTGACAGCTACATGCTTCGTGCGGTCATGTCGTACTAGATTTTAAGCAATACTTATGGCAGCTTTATAGTCACAATACAACTTCATTGGCATGTTCACCAGCATCCGCAGCTCTTCAAGACTTCTCTTCAACCATAGCATCTCACAAACTCCGTCAGCCATAGCCCTATATTCAGCTCGGCACTGCTCCTTGCAACAAAATTCTGTTTCTTGCTTCGCCATGTGACCATATTTCCCCAGACATAAGTACAATATCCTGACATGGATCTCCTGTCAATAACTAAGTCTACCCAATCTGCATCAGTGCATGCCTCTATGTTATGCTATGTGGTCTTCTGGAAGAGTAAACCCTTGCTTGGTGTACTTTTCAAGTATCTGAGAATCCGATAAATTGCTTCAAGATGTTTCTCGTGGGGTGAATGCATAAACTGGCTTACCAAACTCACAGCAAAAACAATATCGGGCCGTGTATGTGATAAGTAAATTAACTTTTCCACCAACTTTTGATACCGAGTTGTATTCATTGGATCACCTTCCTTGTCATCTCCAAGTTTCGAATTGGCATCTATTGGAGTGTCTGTTGGCCTACAACCGCTCATCCCAGTTTCCTTAAGGAGGTCAAGGACATACTTCTGTCGGGAGACAACAATCCCTTTCTTCGACCAAGCAACCTCCATTCCAAGGAAATACCTCAGAGATCCTAAGTCCTCAATCTCAAATGTTGATGAGAGGGAAGTCTTCAATCGGTTCATCTCAAGTACGTCATCTCCAATGAGAATTATATTGTCTACTACACAATCAATGTCGCTATCTTCCCATCATGTGAACGTCTTATAAACATCGTATGATCACCTTGCCCTTGAGTGTACCCCTGACTTTTAAGAAACTGAGTGAATTTATCAAACCAGGCTCTTGGTGACTGTATTAACCCATATAAAGACTTCTTCAGCTTACACACCTCTATGCCAAACTTTTCACCAAATCCTAAAGGTGCATCCATGAACACTTCTTCCTCTAGGTCTCTATTAAGAAATGCATTTTTTACGTCCAACTATTGCAAAGGCCAGTCATGATTAGCTGCAAGTGACAAAAACACTCTTATAGAGTTTAGCTTTGCGACTGGGGCCAATGTCTCCAAGTAATCAATGCCATAGGTTTGAGTGAATCCCTTGGTGACCAATCAAACTTTATATCGGTCTAGAGAACCATCAGATTTATATGTGACAGTAAACACCCATTTGCACCCTATAGTTGTCTTTCCTCTTGGGAGATCAACTAACTCCCACATGCCATTTTTTTCAAGAGCTTTCATCTTCTCGAAGACAGCCTCCCTCCACTCAGGAACTTTCAGAGCATCCTGCACAGTATTAGGAATCTCTATACAAGACAATTGTGAGGTAAAAGCACAAAAAACAGGTGAGAGATTTTCATATGACACATAATTGGACAATGGATGTTGGGTGCAAGACCTCACACCCTTCTGGACAGCAATGGGAAGTTCAAAATCATCGAACTCAGGATTGGAACCAAACTCGAGTTCAGAACTAGAGGACTCTCGAAGATGAAATGGACTAAACATGAGGTAAAGGCTCAGTGAGGGCATTACCTAGAGGGTTTATGGATTCTGGACAGTGTAAATGATTGAGAGACCCTTTCTTTCGAGTTGTCCTCTGTTGCAAGTAGACAATGTCAAATGGTACCAATGCTGTGGTGTTTTTTCTATTTCACCTTTGTTAGTCATTATAGGATCATGAACACCATGAGATGGCACTGTAGGAAGACCTGCCTTTTCATTACCTAAATAACTCGACTCACTTTCTCTTGGTATAATAAAGCTTGGGTTTACAGGTTGAATAATCAAAGTTGGAGAAGGATCATTTTGCGACTCTTGTGTTTGGAAAAAATCATGAAACACAGCCAAATCTTTCTTTTGGTCCCCCCCCCCCCTCCCCTTCTCTGAAGATTAGGCATAAAATAGGGATCTAATTCAAAGAATGTAACATCCATGGTAACAAACATTTTTTTGGAAATGGGTTCAAAACATTTATACCCCTTTTGAGTGGGAGCATAACCAACAAACATACATTTTGTGGCTCAAGGTTCAAGATTTCCTCGATTATGACTATAAATATGAACAAAAGCGGTACAACCAAATATCTTTAGTGGTAAAGAAGAAGATAGCCAATTTGTTGGATAAAACTTATGAAAAACATCAAAAGGTGGTTCAAATCTTAAAACCTTATTAGGCATTCTATTTATGAGATATGTAGCAGTGAGAAGGGCTTCACCCCAAAGATATTTAGGTACTTGATTGGTAAAAAGCAATGCTCGAGCTACTTCCAATAAGTGTTTGTTTTTTCTTTCAGCCAAACCATTTTGTTGTGGAGTGTCAACACAAGAGCTTTGATGAACAATTCTTTTTTCAAGAAAAAATTGGCCCAAAATGTTTTTGAAATATTCTCAACCGTTATCACTCCGCAATATTTGAATATTTTTTTGAAATTGTGTTTGTACCATGGTGTAATTTTTTTAAAAAATTGTTTAAACTTCAAATTTTGCCTTTACCAAATAAACCCAACTTAATCTCGTGTCATCATCAATAAAGGTCACAGACCATTTTTTTCCAAAATACGTAGATGTTCTACATAGGCCCCAAATATCACTATGAATCACACAAAATGGTGCAGTTGGTTTGTAGCGTTGGGTGGAAAAGGATGCATGATAACGTTTAGCAAATTGACAAAATTCACACTGAAAAGAAGATGGGCTTTTATTCCGAATTAAATTGGGAAACAAGTATTTTAAATATTGAAAACTAGGATGGCCTAACCTATAATACCAAAACATGATATCATTATCTTTGAAAACAGAAAAACAATTTAAGCAAGTACTTTGACATTGTCTACTCGAGTTAGTTCCATCGTCAAAATAATAGAGTCCATCTTTTTCCTTAGCACTGCCAATCATCTTCCCCGTGGTCAATTTCTAAGACTCACAATAAGAAGAGTAGAAATTAGCTTGACATTGATGATTAAAGGTAATTTTACTGATGGACAACAAATTGCAAGACAAATTTGGAACGTGGAGCACATCATGGAGAGTTAACAGTGAAGTGAGTTTGATAGTTCCTATCTCGAAAATTACCAAGAGTGAACCATCAACAATTTTAACCTTTTTATTGCCTGCATATGGACTATAGGATGAGAATAAATTGGAGCAACAAGTCATGTAACGCCTCGAACCCAAAGCTAGGGTCTGGAGTGTTATTTGAAATATACCTCTGATACCACCTCCTGACACCCCGAACCCGCCAAGTGGGGCCCGGGTGCCACGTGTTTCATTTACCTAAGCCCGACTCTATATCAGTTATGCAGCAGAAATAATAACAATTCTTCCATAATATACCGGAGTTTCTACATCTATACAACCTTAAAAGTATAAATCAACATCCAATGTTCACAACCATTCACAACTCTGAAAACATAAATATATTACAACCCCAATTATGTTTTCAGAGTTGTGAATGGTTGTGAATACTGGATGTTGGTTTATACTTTTGAGGTTGTATAGATGTAGAAACTCTGGTATATTATGGAAGAATTGTTATTATTTCCGCTGCGTAACTGATTTAGAGTCAGGTTCAGGTAAATGGAACACGTGGCACCCGGGCCCCACATGGCAGGTTTGGGGCGTCACGAGGTGGTATTAGAGGTGAATTTAAAATAACACTTCGGACCCTAGTTTTGGGTTCGGGGCGTTACAAAATGTTATCAAAGCCATTACCCTACTGGAAGTGTGATGAGATTCACATCGCCTGGGTTTGGAAATGTGGGTTCGCAATGAGGACATTGCGTTCTATAAGTGGGAGAGAATGTGATACCCCGTGGAAAAAAGGCTTAAAAAGGATTAGATGTTACTACCCATATCAACAAGGTGCACCTTTCTTTTCGGGAATCTTCCCATAAGAACTCCACGGTTAAGCGTGCTTGGCTTGGAGTAATCTTGGGATGGGTGATCTTCTAGGAAGTTTTCTCAGGAAGTGTGTGAGTGAGGACAAAACATACTGAAAAGAACACGTGTTGGTCTGTGGGGCCAGTCATTAGTCCGATAAAGTCCGCCCCCTATTGTCTGTTGCAGGTGGAGGAGGAGATACGTAGTGCTTCCTGGCAAACCCAGGTTGGAGCATTACTAGTCATATGATCAGTTGCGCTAGAATCAATTATCCAATAATGAACAAAATTAGGAATAACACCTAAAAACGCAGTAACAAGAGAGTTACCCTTCTGTACCGAAGAACAAGAGGGAGTTAAGGATAGTTTTGGAGATTGAAACAATTTGTACAGGTGCTCTAATTGCTCCTTGGTAAAAGGGACTGCATCCGAGTTGGTAGAAGGCTCTTGAGTCTCTTCAGCAGTGGCTTGGTAGGCGTAACTGTCATGTTTGGATTTTGGCTTCCAATTTGCTGGTTTACCATGAAGCTTCCGACACGTCTCCTTCGTATGCCACAGTTTTTGCAATGCTCGCACCATGGTTTCTTACGCTCATTGAGTTTTGTACCGTGAGATAAAAGGCTGAATTCTAGGAATAGTAGTCAGAAAATACAAACTTGGGAGGATTGGGTGGAATGGTTTCGAAAGTACTGGAAGAACCGGCAGGATTTCTTTGTGCGCTGGGCTCTGATACCATGAAGGATTTTTTAGAAGAAGAATAACCATTCTAATTGAATTTCAAGAGACACGATTACAAGATAAATAGTAGAGGAAGGCCACCAAATTAGGAAGGCCACAAAATCAGCAAATCAAATTTAGCAGATCTCTAGGCTGAAAACAGGAAACTGAAACTACAAGAAACTGAAATAGTAATTTCAGATTTTAAAAAATAGAATTTCCTAATTTATTCCCTAAAAATCCGACAAAAAGTATATAATAAATTAAACTACTTAGTGTAGTAGCAGTGCTAAATTAGCCTCTACTGCATACTGCCTACCCTACTCAAGACTGAAGCACTCATTCTTGCTTAAAATTTATAATTGAAAT
The DNA here is from genome assembly GCF_029873635.1 of Malania oleifera. Taxonomy (NCBI): domain Eukaryota; kingdom Viridiplantae; phylum Streptophyta; class Magnoliopsida; order Santalales; family Ximeniaceae; genus Malania; species Malania oleifera. The sequence goes on from NC_080422.1 coordinate 91,709,282, forward strand.
AATAATAATAGGGGAACTGGAACTCTGTAAGGAAGAAAGCATACCCGACAGTGAAGACTGGCTGAAATGCCGAATGGAGTGAGTTTCACCTCCAAATCCTCAAATTTATTCTTGTTTACGAAAGATTCCACAATCTCTTTGTAGAATGTACCCTAAACTTCCCCAAATAGCAGCAGTTTTGCCAAAACTTTGTGAAATTTTCCAAAGACCGTACAGCCAAGTCAGCCGACCTGCAGAGCACTATTTCAAACAAGAAATCGAAGCTAGTTTTAGGTGTTTCTAAGCTTCAGATCAGTATATCTAAGCTGGACAAAAGATAGGAGAGGGGGAAAGGCAGCAACACACAAAGAAAAGCTGATGAAATGAAGCTGATTGGAGGATATAAGGTGTCGGCTGGCTGTAACAGTGCGTAACGGTGGTTACAGACATAACAGAGGTGTAACGCCTGTTATAGGCTGTTACAGCCGTGAATTTAAAGCTCGCCGCATTAGCAGCCTGTAACAGTATTAGAGCCTTCAAAATCAGTTACGCAACGGCCGTTACGCTACTATTTAATACCATGCCACATATAAGCCTTGATATTGTAGGGAATCTTAGATTTTAAAATAAAGGCATATAACCAAAAGGAGCAACATTAGGATCAGTTAACAAATGAGTAATAAATGATCTGCCAGAGAGTTACTAGTTATTTTTAGTAGCATTATTGTCGTGTGTTAGTGCTATGTTAGTAAGCATAAGTAAGGTTATTATGGTCATAGTTATGTATTCGCCATATAGTATAAACAGAGAGGAGAGACAAATTGTGATTATGTCTTCAAACTTGCACAATACATCAACATGGTATCAGAGTATGATCAGACTTAAACCTAAGTGTCATGGTCACTGCCAATCTAAACTGAAACCTCATAATCCTATGCAAATCTGCAATTATAGGACAATCATACTCCACACTAATATCTCAAGTGTATTTCTGCAATCGCAGTTGACAATTACTCTGCAAGATCCCTTCAACGTTCCTTCTCCTTTGTCTTGCCTAAATTAGAACTCGATTCGCATCTCATCTCAATTGACAAGGAGAGTAATAAGCTAACAGTAGGCATTCTCTTATTGGGCTCAATAATTTTCAGAGTACAGTGTTCTTTAAACAATCATGGCCTGACTCATTTTGCGATAGGCCTTTTGCACTATAAGTATGAAACCTTGAGCCCATTTGCTTCTGTCCCTTGTATAATATCATCCATATCTTCTTAGAATCTCATACAAAGCATCCGGTTAAGCCTACATGAGAAACATAAATGGTATTTATTGTATTTTGTACCAATACCATCTTACATTCTTATGAATGTATCCTCTACTATTTTGACATCTACAACTGTCAACAATAATTTCTACCTCATTCTTAGGTTTTTCATTTCGGTGTACCAAAGCTTAAATCCTGAATTCTCAATTTCTCTTGATTTTTCCTAACCCAGTTAATTATTTGAAGGAAAATTACGTCAATAATTCTTCGAACCATTGTGCCAACTATATTGGTCACAACCTAACTCTTGCTTCCCAAAACTAACTTCTTTACTTGCTCACATGCAAAATGGTGTTGAAACCCCAGCATTTTAACAATGTACCTGGCACAAAAATGGCACACCACTTCTGGCCAACAACCTAGCCCACCTTCCTATTTTTTATATTCCAGATAGATGAAAGAGCAACATATCGCTTGTAATGGGCACCGGGGTAAATAATTGGTAAAGATCCATATCATATAAATCTAATCAATTTTACATTCACTGTCAACTATCCAACACAATCCTCCTCTATTCGGGTTGCAGTTGGCTATGTGAAAAGAGTTAAAGACACAAAGTGCAACACAGATAGAATTGGTAATATTACTACATGCAATTTATATAAATAAATAAATAAATAAAACCAGCATACAATAGGCTAAATATATGAAATAAACATCAGGTAATATGTACCTCGTCCCAACAATCTCCAATGAATTTTCAGTTTTTACATGGGAAAGTTTTGCATCAGCCTCAACCTTTATCATCGAAGGTCGAACCTGAATAGTTCCACCTTGAAGCTACAAAATTTGGAAATAGGAAGAATTAGAAATCTTAATGCAATATTAAACATAACAAAATAAACATAGAAATAAGTGAGACAAAAGGAAAAATAAATCAAAAACATTGCTAAGAAACAAAGTCTATTCAAAACCATCATTTTGACAAAAATTATAACTTGTTGACACAAAACTATCCAAGTAATGTCTTTCCCTCAAAACACTCAAATGAGAAGAATAGAAATACACATCAGGCTTGGATAACATAGTTTCACTTCATTAAGATAAAATGGTCACTCAACTGTACTTATTAGGAGATGATGAAACTTTAAAAACAAGATGGAATATGCAAACTGGTTGAGCTAAAACTGAAAATAGAGCCTAGGCCTCTCATGCTCTCATTAAACTACTAATCTCAAAACCTCTTAAGGAATCAATCTAGTTATATGGTGTATGATTATATCCCCTACAACTTACTATAATACACAATTCAAGGGATATTAATCCATGTTATGGGATTAAAAAAAGGATTTGGGGGGAGGGGGGTGGAGGATATTAATCGACAGTATCAAATAGAAGCATGAATTTTTCACACCTATAAAAGCAAGCATAACTGGAGAAGACTGACAACTCATTTAAGACATGCATAGGAGCACACATACGATCTTGTTTTGCCCAAGTTTACCATAAAACTCAAACTTCATCAAGAGAGCTAAGGTTAAGATTTATTTGTGGAAGCATGGTCACTCCAAGAAATGATATTAACGTCTAAAACTAACTCTAACCTTAACATCAACAAACCTGATACTGATTAAAATTAAATTCACCAAATGATCCCTAAAACTGCTTTTCTTTTTTATTTTCCTTTTGAGGGAGGGGCTGGCACTACATGATAACACAAAATTCAGGAAAGATACACTCCTTTGCGACAGCTGTATGACACCAAAGGCAGCTGCAGCCCTGAAAACCAGACCTTGAGAAGAGTCCCAACTCCCTTGCAGTTAATATTTCCTAGTTCACACCAACCTAAATCACCAAGGAACTAATCCACCTAACAAAATCAAATCCATTAACCACCAAAACGCTGTCCTGCATTAATTCAACTTTCTTATTCTGCACAAATGGTTGGTAGGCGAATAACATCCACCTCATTTCTGCAGAAAATGAACTGCATAGGGAAATTTCGACTTTAACGAAACAAAGCTAAGTACCATTTCTACTGAAAAAGCTTTTATATGAGCTGCATACAAGACTAAAGAAAATGCCATCCAAAAAAAAAAATTGTATAAATTTTGTTGTGAAATTTCCAGATGCTGGAAAAGAACAAAAAAAAAAAAAAAGAATCAAATGGTATAAGCCTGAGGCATTAGTGACACAGTCCATGGCATGGTTTTAAATAAACACTGCAACCGTTACGTAACGCCGTTACGTAATGGTTTTTTGGGTTGCTGATACCATTACACACCACAAAATCGGTGCGAAGAAAAATCACAGCCATAGCAGCCGTTACGGACCACGACCGTTACATAACAGCTACAAACCTGTTAGACCAAAAAATTTATTTTATTTTTACTTTTTCTTCTCACTTTTTTCCTCTCTTTCATAAATCATTCTCAATATACCATGTGGCGAGAGGGGGAAAAGATTATAATGAAGATGACAATGATACAAAATTTACTATTTCTTTAAATACTCACAATAGATGCATTAATTAACGATTTGAAAATACTAGTTAGGAAAATGTTTTATTTTCATAATATTAGTATTGTGATATTTATGTTCTATATTTTTCAACTTCAATCATCTTTCTTTTCTAGCTATTTTATATTTGTATTATTTGTATGTCTTACGTGTCTAATAGATTAATGGAGTGTATAATGTATTTTGTTCTATTAATTAATTTAGCACACATAAGAATTTATCACAAATAAGAACAATGAGAAGTATAAATGCACACACACATGTAATTTTTCTATCAATGGTGATTTAAGACAAATGTAAACTTGTTGCCCTTACCAAAGAACTTAGTTACTCGAACTAAATGATCCAAAATACACTAAAACTCTTCCTAAGGGCTAAAAGCTTAAAACATGCAAGTACGCTAATATGCACAAGGTTTTGTGTGCTTCAAAAAAATTCACGGTCGTTAAACCCGCTTCCTGTAATGTAACATCCGCTACTCCCACTTCCCATCACACTCGTTACCATTATGTTACGCTACACGCAACCGCAATTTAAAACCATGGTCCCTAGCGTCAGCATGTAAACATGTTTATTAGGTTGGAAAGATGCCAAGAAATAATGGTTTTAATATCAAGCCTTATGTAGAGAAAAACTCATTTCTGGATTAAAGAGTAAAGGAGTAAGAAGAATCAAAGGAAGAGGAGAGAGAGAGTCAATCACAAATGTTAAAGCTTGATATACATTGTTGGCCTACAACCCAATAGCTTAAGTTTTTACATAAATGATAACCTAACATGGTATTAGAGCTAATTACAAGGTCTTAGGTTCTAGTTTTGTTGCCCACATTAATGGTGTGGTCTTTAAAAGATTATTCTATTCCCTATAATAGGTGTTATCTATTATAGGTAGAGTGGTAATCTAACAATGAAAAATGATAGTACATCCTATTTCAATACTACGTCTAACCAGACCTCAATCACAATGTAAAGCCAATCATTTTTTTTTTTTTTTCCCAAAGATATATGCACAAAAAGTAGGATATTATTCGGCTCAAACAAAGTCTTAAATTTTGATTTCAACAAAATTTTGATGCTCCAAAAGTACCGAAATTTCCAATGTAAATTTCAATTTTTTTATTTTTGAAGTGATGAAAATTAGTAGTAAAGCATGGAATTCTTTCATGAAACTTCAGAAATGGTTAATACACATAATAATGCAAGTTTCAAAACTAATATATTATACATTAATTACAGGTATGCTGCGTATAAGACTATGATGTGCAGTAGGTGTAACATGATATTTGTATTAAACATAAAGCACAGAATTCTTTCATGGAACCTTAAAAATAGTTGATACACATAATAATTCAAGTTTCAGAATTGATATATTACAAATGAAATGCATAAATGACAAGTACGCTATGTATGAGACTATGAGGTGCAATAGTTGTGATATAATATTCATATTAAATATATTTAATTAATAATAATAAAATTCATAATCACTTAAATATTATTCATTGTTGACCTGATAGGTCACACCCAGTTTTAATCATGACAAATACTCTTAGTACTGATGGTTGTACTAAGGCTTGCATGCAGGTTCACCTTGCGCGCGTACTCAAATTGAAAAACATATCATGATGGCGTGCGGTGTTCGTGCCGATGAATAAAGAAGTCTGTGTTGTATTTGTATTTCTTTTTCACTTTCTTCATTCTGGGATGTAATATTATTATGGATTGTACACTCCTATGACTTGTAATAATTTGCAACATGCATGATAGGTAAGTATGCTCAAATAAACCCTAGTTGGACTCTAGGTACCTACACAAACCATAGAAAGACCTTAGGGATCGCCCTTTGGTCAACCAAAGGTTGATCGATGCTAGATTTTTTCGGCGTCCTCAAAGACCTTAGAAAGACCCTAGGTCCCAGCACTTACACGTAAAATAGTCCTCAACATCACTCATTATATCAGGAGAATTAAATAAGACAAAACTGGACTTAATTGAAAATCTTGAGAGAGCTCAGGCGACCGAACCTATGGCATTTAAAACGTCTCAGGCGACCAAACCCCGAAAAAAGTCAAATTGTTGACTTCTTGTTCGGCAGACCGAACCAATTTGAACATATTTTCCTCAGTCACTCGAACCCATGTCAGGGCACTTTTCACCAACCCGGGCGCCAGAACCTTCGCGTTCAAAAAGGCCTCAGGCGACTGAACTTGCTAGTTCGGTTAACCAAAACTTGTATTCGGGCACTCGAACCGCGGACAGAAACATTATGTCTTTTGTTCAGCCAACCGACCTTGACTTCGGGCACCCGAACCATTAAAAACTAATTTTCTAACTGAGTCTATTCGGGCACCCGAACCTCAGACTGAGCACCCAAATCTCGTGGGGTAAATTAATTTTTACCAAATATTAAAAGGGGTAAACTGGGTTAACTTTTCTAAACCTGTTTTAAACTTTTCTAATTATCCCCATTGAGTCCCCAACGGTCAAAAATTCCTCCTTGCCTATATATATATATATATGTTCATTTGTAATAATTAGCAAGGATTAGCAATTTGGTTAAGGCCAAAATTCTCTCAAATTCAAAAATGTCTTTTTAGCCTATACTACTCCCAAACACTCATACACTCCATTTTCTTTGATCACTTAAGTGTTGTGAGTATTTCTAAAGTGATTGTGCCTAATCTCACCAGCTAGTACTCTCATTTGCTATATTTTTTGATTGATTTTAGTTGAGAGTATAGCATTAAGTCCTTCCACATATTTCATTTGATAAATCTTGTGTGAGAAAACTTTGAGGTTCGTGGTTCTTGCATTGTCATTGCAAGTTACCTAAGCCTATATTTTTGTGTGCAAAAATCATTTTCAAAGTTTGCATTCAAACACTCCTTGTGCTTAGTACATTGAAAATATCTTGTTGAGTTGTTTAAATCAACTAGCTAGCATATTTGAAACCTTGATCTGATTTTGTGATATTCACATACTATGTTTCAAATCTTGCTTTGATATACACTCTAGATCTGAATTGATTATCATACTTGATTGAATGTTTAGCACACATTAGAGTACTGAGCATATTTACATATCATTCGTGCTTGCATTATTGCTTGAGCTATACTGGTGTACATATCCTCTTGTAAAGAAGCGCATTTCCATGTACAAAAATTTTATGCCATTTGTTGTATTCCAGGCATGGGCCTGAAGAGGGAGACTAGCCTTGTGGAATAGTCCCAGATTGGCTTAGACCCGATTAGAAAAGCTAGGTGCGCCACCCTGGTAAGGTGTGTTGTATTAGGTGCCGCTCCACCCGTTTAAATGAGCCATAGTGGAATCCTTGTGCTGGTGTAGCCAAGGCAGGGACGCAGGCAATTTGGCCGAACCTCGTTAACATATCGCGTGCACTGTTTACCTTTCCGCACTTTACTATTACTGCACGTGTATGTTTATTTATTTATTGCATAGATTGACCCTAAGCTTGTGTAATATTGATGTTAGTGACTTGACCTAGGTGATAATTTTTAAATACCAATTCACCCCCCCTCTTGGGATTGCACCAAAGCTAACAATTGGTATTAGAGTCTCGTAACTTAGACTTAAACGTCATTTAGTAAAAAATCATGATGGCTCGTGTTAGTGCATCCTCTTCATGTGAGGGAAGATTGGTCACACACCCACCAGTATTCTGTGGCAATAACTATGCTGTATGAAAATTCAGAATGACTATGTATGTGAAAGCATTAAATTGGAAATTTTGGAATGTCATTGATCAGGGTGATAGTATGCCTGTTAAATCCATTGGTTGTACTAATGTTCCTAAATCTGCGTATGAATTGAATGATCATGATAGAAACTTAGTGCAAGTAAATTTTGATGTCATGAATACCTTACTACATGCTTTAGATTCTAATATTTTATGTAAGGTTATGACGTGTAGCAATGCTAAGGAGATCTGGGATGAACTTGAGAGATATGGAACACCCATGCAAAACAAAGTGATCTCTCTGTGTGAATCAAGCTCTACTGATCTTGAAGGAGGTAACCAATGTTTTGTTGCTTTAACCGATAATGAGGTTATCTCTATTCCTTCAGCTTTAGTAGATAAATCTAAAAATGATTCATATGCTTATTTGAATGATGTGTCTGATTGTGAATCATATGATAGTACTGATGATGAAAGCATGCCAACTTATGAAGAATTGCAAATTGAATATATTAGAATTCAGAAGTCACTTGTTAAAGCTAATAAAAAGATATACTGCTTTAAAAGAACAAGTATGAGGCATGTGAGAAAGAATGTGAATCAAAAGTTCTTGTTGAAAGGGAAAATGATTTTAAAATCAAACAATTAGTAAACAAGAATGAAAAATTAGAAAAAAATTGAATGCAGTAAGATCTCAAACTTCAAATGATAATAATAAAGATCTTTTTATTGTAGAACTTGAGTGTAAAGCAAACACAATGTCTAAAGAATTTATAAAGCTACAAGGTGTTTGCAAAGGTTTAGAAGATCTAAAAACTCAAGGCCTAGAAAGAAAAATTGAGGACCAAACCAAAATCATTCATACATTTACTAGGGGCAAAGAAAACTTAGACAAGCTTCTAGGCTCACAGAAGATGACCTTAGACAAAGAAGGTATAGGTTATAATGGGATTGAAAATAAGAAGAGAAAGAACCTATACATGGGGTACTTTGTAAGAGCATCAAAACACTATGCTAGTACCTCCTCCGGTCCATATACTCACACCACATGCATCTTATGTAAAAAGAAGGGGCACACAAAATTTGATTGCCCATTTAAAAGGAAAGGTGTGAAACCCAAACGGGTCTGAAGAGTCAAAGTACCATCTAGTCCTAACCCATCAAGAATCAAAAACAGAAAAATGGTATGGGTTGTTAAGAAAGCAAATCTCTTGAAATTCAAGGAAGAATTTACTCAAACAGGAATTACATGATCACATAATTCTTCCTTAGCATTTAGGATTAGTTGTAGTGGGTAGTGTTGTCTAAAGGCTTAGAAAGTGGTTCGGGCTGAAACCGTAAACACTTAGTATTTGTTCACTATTTAAAATTTTACATACTAAGGATCTTGAAAATTTAAGCCAATACGGAAATTCAAGCAAAATAACCAATCTGAACTTAATGTATATATTCATTGGTTGAAATATAAAATTATTGGCCACTTGAATAAAAATTCATTTCCAAATGGACAAAAGTATCCCTGCTTGGTATCAAATTTTTAATGCTTAGTTCAGGATTAAATATGAATATCTTAAGCAACTACTGTCCATTACACAGAGATGAGCTTAAGGGGTCCATCATATTCTACATATCTTTAACCCTAATCTCAGTAATCAAAATTTTAGTCATCACTTTAGGCTTATGCACCACTAATCACATCTCCTTATTCTCTTGGTGCTTATTAAAAGACATACTTCCATAACCAAATTAGAGGAACCCACTATGGGATTGGTCCCTTTGAGTTTAAATTGTAAATCCTTTAATTTTGGTTTAATCCCTCCATAGGAAATCTTTACCAACCACGATCACATTCAGTAAAGTTTTCATCCTATTCCACGGTTCGTATCCTTACTCAAAATAGTGATCACACTTAAAGGATACTTTCCAATCACCAAAGAGCTACAGTCAAAATTCATATACTTTAGTGGTCTTTGCTAAAACAGTTAGTACAATATCTTTAGACTTCCTATCCTGATAAATGTCCTGCCTATCCTAAATACTCTTCTGAACATAATAGAAATTTACTTATTAAGAGTATTCAATTTTCCTCCAAGCTCTCAAACTTTATATAAAATCATTTAGAGCTTCATCCTCATGAATTAAGTTAAATGGCTAAAATGATTAAAATAGGTTTCAATCTAGATGATAGAACAAAGTTCAAAAAAACCTATGCACGAACCTTAAAATTCATAGCCATTTGAACTCGTGCCTCTCACACGCATTAAAATTTATATCAAGGCAATATTGGCTCAGCTCACTTAAAGAAATATCTATTGTGGCTTTTTGGTCCTCTAAGCCTATTCATCCAAAGTCAAGCATATATCATTAAAAATCTAAATCTCTTGGCTAAATGATTTGAAAAATAAGAAAAAGGCATTAAATGAGTCGAGTGCACCAATGACCATAAAATACCCTTACTAACTCACACTAATTAACATAACCCTAACACATAATAATAATATAGTTAAATGACTAAATAATCATTACCACTCCCCCTCAAGTTGGAGCATATATATCATATGCTCTTAGCTTGTTACAAATGAATTTCACATGAGCATGTCCCAAGCCTTTAGTGAACAAATCAACAAGCCAAAACTCAAACTTCACATGAGTGGTTGTAATGAGCTTCTATACAAGTTTCCCCCAAATAAGGCAGCAATCAACTTCAATATCCTTTGTCCGCTCATGGAAGACCGGATTGGAGGCAATATGAATAGCAGCTCAATTATCACACACAGTTTGTTTCTTACTTTTCCAAGACACCAATTTACCACCAACAAAGATACAACAACTGGTTGTGGATCTTTGATCGAAAGGCGACCCAGCCCAATCTGCATTTGTATATCCCAAAATATGAGTGAGGCCTTCATCCTAATATTAGAGACCTCTCCCTAGTGCACCTTTGAGATATCCCAAAATGCAAACTACTACATCCCATTAACTTGGTCTAAGGGAATCGAGAAACTAACTCACAATGCTTGTTGCAAAGGATCTGGTTGAGTGACTATAAGATAATTCAACTTTCCAACAAGTCCCTGCTACCATCTTGGGTTAGGCAACAAATCACCCATGTATGGCATTAACTTACTATTGGGATGCATGGTTGTATTAATAGGTTTAGATCCCAACAACCTCGCCTCATCTAAAGGATCAAGAACATACTTCCCTTGTGATAAGAATTTCTTGTACGAGATCTCGATACTTCTATATCCAAGTATTTCAATGGTCCCAAGTCCCTTGTCTTGAACATAATATGCAAGAAATGCTCTAAGCTTTGAATACCATGATCATTATCATCAATAGTCACAATGTCATCCATATACACAATAAGTAGAATCGATAAAATACACAATGATCTATTGCACATTGTTGAAGACCAAACTCAAGTACTACAACACTGAAACGATCAAACCATGCCCTCCAAGACTGTTTGAAACCATATAGTGACTTCATGAGCCGACACACTAAGCCTCACTCTCCCAAAGCAACAAACCAAGCAGTTGCTACATATAGACCACCTCCTGAAGATCACCATGTAGGAAAGCATTCTTCACATCTAACTGGTGCATAGGCCAATGAAAGGTAGTGGTTAAGGAGATGAACAAATGTACTAAGTCGAGTTTGGCTACAGAGGAGAATGTATCTGAATTATCCACGCCTTACACCTAAGTAAATTCCTTAACAACAAGGTGCACCTTCAATCAAGCCAGGGAACTATCTAGATTAACCTTCACGGTACATGCAATGACAACCAACCACAAACTTATTTGGAGAAAGACGTACCAAGTCCCAAGTATCATTGTCCTATAGAGTATGCATCTCTTCTATAACTGCATTCCTCCACCCAAAATGGGGCAAGGCTTCATAATTAGATTTTGGAATAGCAACAGAAGACAAAGTACTAACAAAACAGCAATATGAGGGTGACAAGAAATCATAGCAAACAAAATTAGAGATTGGATCTTGGGTACAACTACGTTTACCTTTTCAAACAACAATGGGTGGATCAACATCTTGGGAGTTGGGAAATAAGATCATTTGACGAGGGAACTAAAGGCATAGAAGTGGAAGCTAGAGGAGGCTCTCCTCCCTTGAGCTGTTGCATGTATAACTGCAAACTGGGATGATCCAAGCAATGGAAACGACTCAAACTACCTGAAGATGTTGGGGGTTGGGCACAGATATATGGTCAGGATATGGAAGAAAAGGTAGAGGAAGGAACTCATTAAGGTCAACAGAATTCAAGGAATCAAAGTAGTATGGTGAAGATTCAAAAATGATGACATCAGCAGAGACAGAATCGATGTAAAGTAGGGCTATAACATCGATATCATTTGATAATGCAAGGATCCTAATTATCCGTTCGTGTAGATACAAGGAGGAAGGGAGAACAAAGAGCCTTAGAGAAGATAATTGAATATGGGATTTTATCACTAAGGACAAAGAATGGTGTTTTATTAATCAGAAAGCAAGCAATGAATATAACATCACTCCAAAAAAATTTAGGGACATTCATTTGATACAATAGGGTACGAGTGACTTCGAGAATATGTTTCTTTTTCCATTTGGCAACTCCATTTTGTTATGGAGTGTGGGGACAAGATGACTAATCGATCATACCAGAATTAGTCATATAAGAACTGAATTGGGTACTAAAGTACTCTTTAGCATTATCCCTACGAATTATTTTGACTGGCATATCAAACTGAGTCTTCATTTGAGAATCGAAGGCGCAAAATATACTAACAACTTGGAACAATCTTTTGTTAAATACAACCAAGTCATTCTAGAGAAGTCATCAACAAATGTAACAAAGTATTGAAACCCAATTTCGACGTGACATGACTCGGACCCCAAACATTAGAATGGACAGCATGAAAGGACTATCTGGTTGACTTGGGAAGCAAACGGAACATGATGATGTTTTGATGACAAGACTCACACTTAAGACTAGACACAAAAACTCAAGTTAGGAACTAGCTATTTCTTAATTTGTCCAAGGACGGATGACCAAGGCAACAATGGATTCAAATCAGTGTAGTAGCAGTTGTGCAGAAAATGGGAGAAACCAACTCAAAGTAGTAAAGTTCACAAGCCTCACATCTCGTGCCAATTGTCTTCCTCTTCTTCAGCTCCTTAATAATCACAGAACTAGGAAAGATATCAGATGACATATAAACTGTAGGATTACCATTCTAAGCAAAAGATGCGATGTGATGAGATGTTTGATAATCTAGGAGTCTTGAATACTCTTCCTCTGAGATAGTTTTAGTACATTGTTCACTTGAACAAATGTCTGACGATGGAAACAAACTTTTGGAATTTAAGGATGCCATCCCAACACACACACAACCTCAATACAGCAGCTAACAAATGCTCTTAGGATTCCAAAAATGAACTTTTGAACAAACCGAAACAACCACAAGTGAACTTCTGGACCAACCAAACCGAACACAAACAAGTCAACCATTGATTCAACCAGAAACGAGTCACCAACAACTAGACATAGCACTGCCACAAGAGACTTAGACACGGCCCCAAGAAACCAACACACAGCTCTAACAGTACCAACAGACTTTATACAGTAGAAAATCTGAAATACACAGCGAACATCTCTTCCTGGAATTCATAGACGTCATCGCAACACAAAACGTTCGACAACCGGAGCAAACCACAAGCACACAATGAACAAGAAAGATAAAAATGAAACAAGAACATAGCAATACCACTGTTTCAGATCTTAATGAACTCTATAATTATTGACCAACAACTTCAGGCATTAGCAAGCAATCATTCCCGGAATTCCACATGTAAGCAACTAAAAAAGGTGCCATCTTTGGACAAAAAAGATGACAAACAGGCTAGCATGTGGGGTCGGCACTGCCAGATTTCGGCCGGCACGTGGAGGCTCCTCTGGCTATGAAATTTGAGGGCTGGAATATCGGCAGGTTCTGTGGCTTCCTATGTGGTTAGTTTTGCAAAATATGAGGTATTTCTTGAGGTGTTGAAAAGGAAGCAGCGTCCAGGATTTTACAGCGACTGCTAGGGGTGAGCATAATTCAGGGAAACCCGAATTAACCGATCAATTTCGGTCGGTTCGGTTCGGTTAACAAATAGGGGTCGGTCGGTTCAATTATGGGTTCGCTAAATTTCGGGTAATTGGTTATCGGGTCGGTTATGAAAAAATTTAATTCGGTTAACCGAATTATCCGAATTAAGAATTAATTAAAATTTAAATATAAAATAGATATATATATGCTAAGTCCTCTCCAGTCTCCTCTGTGCCTAACGGCCCCGACTGGCCAACTGCTTGTGTCCTCTCAACCCTCAAGTCTCATCTGTGTCGCAACTTCTGCCTTCTTGATGACTCTGTCTCGACGTCTCGAACTCAGACCCTTAGTTCTCCTTCTCCAGTTTTCCTTCAAAGTCTCCTCTGCGCCGCAGCTTCTCTAGTCTCCCCTCTCGGTCTCGGACCATGCCACAGCCTCTCTAGTCTCCCCTCTCGGTCTCGGACCGCGCCGCAGCCTCTCCAGTCTCCCCTCTCGGTTTCGGACCGCGCCGCAGCCTCTCCAGTCTCCCCTCTCGGTCTCGGACCTCAGTTCTCCTTCTCCTTCAGATTTCAGTCCTTCTTCTGTTTCCCTCCGCCAAACTTAGCAGACAGTCCTTCTCCACTTCTCCTTCTCCCTCTTCGCAAATCGTCTCTTCAATCTTCGTTGCTTTGCTTGAGGCTCAGGCACTAAGCGCCGGCAACAAAGCCCCTCTTCCCACTTCCCAGTTTTCTGTTCTCGTCCCGATCTCGATCCCAAATCCCTCTTCCAATAGCTGGATGGATCGATTAAATGACTCAGGTACATATTCGATTCGGTTAACCGAATTACCCGAAAAGGAATTCGATCGGGTTCGGTTCGAGTACCTTTCCTTGTTCGGTCGGTTCGGTTAACAGAATTTATTAACTAAAATTTTTGGTTAATTCGGTTAATTAACCGAATTTGGCCGAACCGACCGTTTGCTCACCCCTAGTGACTGCAACTTTTTCCGGCAACTGCTGAACCTGCTCCTGGACTTTAGTGATGCTGATGACCCTTCTACAACAGCAGATTGTGTGGCACTATGATGTTTAGGGTTTGATTTACCAGCAGTCATGCAATTAGGGTTTAGGTAGGATCTTGGTCTGTTACCATGTTGAATAATTGGGCTAAATGGAAGACCTAGCTTCAATGATAGGTCTCTCCCTCTATTTAAAATATATGTCAAGTACAATTCCAATGACCATAATACCCTTACTAACTCGCACTTATTAACATAACTCTAGCACATAAGAATAATAATGCTAATGACTAAAATGCTAATATCTAAGTTCAATTTTTCAAATGACTTCTTAGCCCTTGCAATAATCCTTGGGTCACTGAATAATAAGAAAATTAAGGGCGAAATTTCAATTTGCATTTAAATCTCACATTTGAATTCCATGGAAATTTCATTCTATAGTTGAAGATTCTACAAAAATATTTTAAGACAAAAATGGGCTGCCATTTCATAGTTAAGAGATACTTTCACGAAGGCTTTATTTAAACGTACCTTTTCTAATTTTTGTAATAAGATAGGATTAAGTGATGTTTGTACACCTTTGGATTGAGGGGGAATAGATTATTTATATAGTAATCCTCCTTGTCTAATTTTCATAATAAGCTAGGATACATCTTTGGCTGAAGGGGGAATAGATTATTTATCGTTGAAATGTGGAAAAGAAAACTGAATATTCCACTCACATATGAAAAAGATTACATTCCCTTTAAAGAGATGATAATTCTCATCTAATTACTAGGGATATTTACAACCTACTAAAAATAGAATATCCTATTTAAAATGGAGAGCAATAAAATAGGAAAGACTATCAACAGAATCGGGTAACATGCTACCCAAATCCAGTAGGATCGTGTAACCAAAAATAGCTAACAAATCAACTGATTTGTTAGTTGTAAATCTCCTAAAGATCAGCCTCTAATAAAGGCTGATAGATATCTAATAATTCTACACTTCCCCTCAAGTTGGGCTGTAAATATTGATTAGGCCCAGCTTGGAACTCGGATCATCAAAATTCTTTTTTGGCAAAGCCTTGGTAAGGATATCAGCTGTTTGGAGACATGTAGACACATACAACATCTTGATTTTTCCTTCCTCTATTTTTTATTTTATGAAATGTTGATCAATCTCCACATGTTTTGCTCTACCATGATGCACTTGGTTCTTTGCAATGCTGATGGCTGACTGATTGTCATAGAACATCTTCATGAGTTCTTCACCTGAAATCTTTAATTCCTTTAGAAGCCTTCTTAGCCATATTCCTTCACAGATGATGTGTGTCATTGCCCTGAATTCAACTTCTGCACTAATTCTTGACACAACTTATTGCTTCTTACTTCGCCATGTAACTAGGTTTCCCCGCACATATGTGCAGTACCCAAAAGTTGACCTTCGATTATGTATTGATCCTACCCAATCTGCATCACTAAATATTCTTTTCAAAAGATAATCCTTTACCTGGTTTTAGCTTCAGATAGCGTAGGATTTTATAAACTACCACCATATGTTCTTCTTTGGGCTTGTTCATGAATTGACTCACCATACAGACAGAGAAACCAATATCAAGTCAGGTGTGAGACAAACATATAAGTTTTCCAACTAGTCTTTGATATCTGCTTTTATCCATTGGTGCACTATCTTCCTTGGCTCCTAGTTTGGTTGTTGAATCCATACGAGTATCTATTGGCTTGCATCCGAATATCCCAGTCGCTTTCAAAAGATCTAAAACATATTTACTTTGGGAGACAAAGATTCCCTTCCTTGACCTTGCCACTTCCATGCCTAGGAAGTATTTGAGATTCCCAAGGTCCTTGATTTCGAATTTTTTAGCTAGAAGACTTTTGAGACTACTCATTTCCTCCTCAAAAATCTCTTGTTAGAATGATGTCGTCAACATATACAATGAGGATAAAAAATTTTCCTTCAGGAGAGTATTTAACACAGTGTACAATCAAATTGACATTGAGAATAGCCATACCTCCTGACTATCTTTGTGAATCTATCGAACCAAGTTCCTGGGGATTGCTTGAGCCCATATAAAGATCTTCTGAGTTTGCAGACTTTGTTGTGTGTAGCTTGTGTTTCGAATCCAAGAGGGATTTTCATGTGTTCTTTAGCTAGGTCTCCATTGAGAAATGAATTCTTGACATCTAGTTGGTGAAGAGACCAATCTAAATTGCCGCTAAAGATAAGAGGACCCACACTATATTTAACTTGGTTACAGGGGCATATGTCTCTTCGTAGTCGATTCCATATGATTGAGTGAATCCTTTTGCTACCAACTGAGCTTTGAATCGGTTAACACTTCCATTTTTATTATATGCAACCTACTGGACGTTTTCCAGTTGGTAATTTTGTGATCTCCCATGTTCCATTCTTTTCCAGTGCACTGATTTCTTCCCAAACAGCAGACTTCCATCCAAGTGTACCGAGAGCCTCTTGTATGTCATTAGGAACATGGATTTTGTCTAGGTTGGCAACAAAAGATCTAAAATTCGATGACAGCCCCTGATATGACACAAAAGTGTATATTGGGTGTTTTGTGCATGATCTCACACCTTTTCTCACAGCAATAGGACAATCACTATCATCATTAGTTAACTCGTTAGGGGAAGTCTCAGGATTAGAGTTACCTAGTGGATTTTCACTTGATCTAGGGCTCGGATAAGACTCTTGGATTTGCTCAAAGGATGCTTGTTGTTCTATCTCCTTTTGGTTCCTTCCCCTCCGTGAATAGAAAATCAACCCATCATTTTTTGTTGCTTGAATAGTGTCCAGATGCTGATGTTTCATACGAGATTCTAAAAAAGAAGGTGAAGGAGAAATGGAGTCAGTAGTTGGAATACATTCAGAAATTTGTGATAGGTGCGAAGGGCCAAAATGAGAAGAAGGGTGACATAACTCTTCAATATCCCAAAGCTGGAATTCTTGTGTAATCTCCCCCTGAATTTCAAATTCGGAGTAATATGGTTGTTGCTCAAAAAAGGTGACATCCATGGAGAGATAATATCTTTTAGTAGCTGGTGAATAGCATTTATAACCCTTTTGGTTTGGAGAGTACCCGAGAATAATGCACTTAAGGGCTCCAGGATCAAGTTTACCCCGATGTTGACTATGAACGTGAACAAAAGCTTAGCACCCAAATACTTTGAAGGGAATAGTGGAGATCAATAAGTATTGGGAAAGGATTGAAGTAGTGTCCGACAGGGAGTTTGGAATTTGAGAACGTGAGAGGGCATCCTATTTATGAGGTAGGCTGCAGTGAGAATGGCTTCAACCTAAAAGTGTTTCAATATATGTGTAAAGAACATGAGGGAGCGGGCGACATCTAGTAGTTGCCGATTTTTTTCTTTCGGCAATTCCATTTTGCATAGGAGTGTCGACACAGGAACTTTGGTGTATTATACCTTGACTCAAGAAATTATCATCAAGAATGGATTTGAAATATTCTTTGGCTATTATCAGTTTTCACAAATTGTATATTTGCTTGGAATTGTGCTTGGATCATGGTGTTAAAATTTTTGAAAATCTGACCTACCTCTTAACTTTTCTTTCATGAATATCCAGGTAAGTCTAGTGTGATCATCTATAAAAGATATAAACCAGTGAGACCCAACAATATTCTTGATCCGAGATGGCCCCCACACATCACTATGAATCATTGAAAAGGGTTGGCATGCTTTGTAGGGTTGATTGGGATAAGAGTTGCAAACATGTTTTGAAATTTGACACATCTCACACTAAAAATCATTTGGATTTTTATTATTGAATAATGAAGGAAAGAGATTCTCGAGATACAAGAAATTTGGATGTCCTAACCTATAGTGTCACAACATAATTGCACTATCATTATTAGAATGAATGACAGAAAAATAACTTTGACTTCTAGACACTAAACAATCAGATTCGTGAGTTGTTCCTTGAGGAGGATCATTAACCTCGAGAAGATAGAGCCCGAACACATCTTAACACTGCCAATCATCTTCCCCAAATTCAAGACTTGAAATTCACGCATATTTGGGAAAAATTTCATAACACAATTGAGATCTCGAGTGAGTTTACTAATAGACAATAAATTGCAATCTAAATTTGGCACTAATAGAACTGAGTTGAGTGTTAGGTTCTCTGAAATTTTAACAGAACCTATCAGCCACCTTTGAGAGTGAACCATCTGCTCTCATGACTGTTAAATTTTCATAGCAAGGACTATAAGTAGAAAAAAAATTTCCATCTTCAGATATGGTTCAAAGCTCCTGAGTTTATAATCCATGGACCTAGCTTCTCCTTTTTAACATTAAGAGCACTTAAAAAATTACCTATGTGCCAAAGAACCGGTACCAACCACATTAGTAGGGAATGCTGAAGATTGGCTAAACATTGTTTCATCTACCGAGATGAAATTTTCCCGTCTTTCTCTATCATTGGCAAAGCAGGAAGATTTCCAATCTGCGGGTTTACCATGGATTTTTCAGCAGGTTTCCTTGGTGTGACCAAGATGTCGACAATGGTCACACCACAGCCTCCCTTTCTTCGGTCTACTTCCACTACTATTATATTGATTTCCTCAAACTATAAGGGCTGAACTGTCCAGGTTTGTTGCAAAATCTTGAGGGCCCATCATTATCTTCTTTCAACTCTCCTCTCGGCGAAGTTCTGAAGACGCTTCTTGGATGTTTGGCAGTGCTTTGAATCCTAGGATTCTTCCTCGTACTTCATCAAGACTTTTATTTAATCCAATTAGAAATTTGTTTATTCTTTTCTTTTCAACAATTTGTTTCTACCTAATTCCATCTTCGGGACAGCTCCAATAGTGCTCCTCGAATAAGTCCAGTTGTTGCCAATAGCAGTTGAGGGCGTTGAAGTATAGGGTCATTGTCAAATCTTCTTGGCGTAAGTCATGGAGAACACTTTCCGTCTCGAATAATTCAGATTTATTCTCATTGTTAGAATACGTTTCCTTGGTAGCTTCCCAAATCTCCTTTACTGTTCTGTAGAGAAGAAAATTTTCTCCAATGTCATTTTTCATGGAATTAATGAGCGATGACATGACCATGTTATTTTCTGATTTCCATGTTTTGAACTTTGCATCATCCTTGCTTGGTTGGGTTGCAACTCCTGAGAGATAATCAACTTTTCCCTTTTCGCATATAAACATCATCACGAAATAGGACCATTGGCGATAGTCATTGCCATTAAGTTTGTGTCCTGTAATGGGCATGATGCTGCTATCTAAACTGTTGTTGTTGCCTGAGACCATGGCTTCCTGATTGGTGGTGACGTCTGAGACTGAAGAAGTGGAGTCTCGTCTCCAAATCGTCATACCATATTTGGTCATATGGGAAGATTAGGGTTTAGAGGATGCTCTGATACCATGTTGAAATGTGGAAAAGAAAACTGAATATTCAACTCACATATGAAAAAGATTACATTCCCTTTAAATAGATGATTATTCTCATCTAATTGCTAGGGATATTTACATCCTACTGAAAATAGAATATCCTATTTAAAATGGAAAGCAGTAAAATAGGAAAGACTATCTACAGAATCGGGTAACATGCTACCCAAATCCCCTAGGATTGTGGAACCAAAAATAGCTAACAAATCAGTTTCTCCTAAAGATCAGCCTCTAATAAAAGCTGACAGATATCTAATAATTCTACATTTATACACTGCTCTTTCTCCCTTTCCACTTCGTTGCTCCTCTTCTCTCCTTTTTTTTCTCCTCCTTCTCTTACCACTAGTGCTTTTGTATCATGAACCTTTTGTCACATTAGGTGCAACACCTTTTTTGCACTTATTGAATGAAAAACAATTACATAAATTTTTATTAGGAGAAAATGCCAAAATTCATACCTTTCGATTGACGAGCAAGGTTCCCTTAACAGCAAGACCATTGTAGAACATACGAAACTGAATCAACAAAGGCTGAAAGAAAAATGAAAATAAGTATGATTATAAGCGCCTAAGAAATTTATTAAAAAAAAAAATCATGAATTGGTCATATATTAGGTGCATGTACCGGCTCCCTCTTGTGAGACTCTGCCACCCTCAAATCAGGAAATTTTTCCTCAAGTTCAGAACTATTGAGAAAACTCTGACAATGCCCAAAAACAAATAAATAAACAAATAGACAAACAAACACAAATACATTAAACTAGCTCATTCGTACACAAAAGTAGAAAGATCCGTAATATACAAGGATTCTGCCATAAGTTTGGATTAATAAGAGAAACCAACCAACTAAACATGAAAAAGGCAATCTGCAGAGCAGAACAATATTATATCTAACCACAGAATAGTAATAGCACAGTTCACCAATTTTACATACTATTTCAGTATATTCGAGTTCCTTTTTCCTTCCCTTTTTACCGAGAGACAGCAACTACAATTATCTAATATATATCATTTTAATCATAAGATCCACAAGCTTTTGAGCCTTTACAAGATATGCAACAAAACACTTGAAAATTAATTTGAATGACTCTACATTTTATAGCTGATTGATGATGATTATGTTCTTCCTCAGAAGATAAATCTGCATCACAGCAATAAAGAATTTTCTAAAGAGCTTCAGAGTAATTTAATGAAACAATAAAAGTACGAAAAAGAAAGATCAGGTCACAATTATGCATGTATATGCACTACATAACCAGCACCATGGTCCTAAATTTCCACAAAATTATCGAAATTTCCATTTTCCATCGCCCTCAAAATTGAAATGGCATTCAATTTTGTCTTGCATAATTTATGTCAAAATTTCAATGAATCATCCAAAATTTATCGAAATCCTCAAATTTTAGAGAAATTTGTCAAAATCTTAACTATACTATTAAATTTGTCTAGAATTCAAATGCGAGATTTAGACTTAAAGTGAAATTTCTCTCTTACTTCATCTGCTTTTTTTTTTAAAATTGAAACATAAGATTATTACAAGGTCTTTTGAAATTACATTAAAAATTAAGCTTTCAATAAAATTTTATTTTACCATCAAAGTTTAAATTATCTTTATTTGTATAATAAACAAAATTTATATGATTTATAAATTTCGTTTATATTAACCTAATATGTTTAAGACACATATTATATTATAAATATTGCACCTCACACACAACATAGATGTATTTAATTAGTAATATATTAGTTCTAAAATTTACATTATTATGTCTATCAACCAAATCTAAAGTTTCAAAAAAAAAAAATCTAGAAGTAAAATTCTTGTAGAAACTTCTTCTGAGAAAAAAATATTTACCTATCTACATAGAAGAACAAAGTATAGATTAAAAAGTTAAGGGCGAGGTTCAAATGAGGAAAGGATTATAGTGGATACCTAGGCACCCAGAGACAAGGAAGGGCGTAGTAAGTGACAAAATGCTTCGGGGAGTTGAAAATAAGCATGGAGATTCCCGAATAGGTCAACCAGTCCTACATTTTGTCTCTATGGACCGAGGATAAAGGAGAAAAGGGGTTCAGCAGGAAGAGGATTGTACCATGGGAGAAGCAAGGAGGTCAACCTCTTTCAAGTATACAACATGATTCTGGCAATGCAATGTAGTTGGACTCTCATGTCAATTCGAACTTTGCCTTAATTTAAATTCAATTAAGGTCTTTACTACTAATTTCCATCATTTTTTGCCATTGAAATTTCTGTACTTTTGGAGCTTCAAAATTTTAGTCGAAATCAAAATTTAAGACCTTGACCACCACCACCACTATATATGAGCACAAAGCATAGTCACCAACCAATTAAGTCAGCACATCACCTTTTTCTCACAAAACTTCACAATATGTCAAAAAACAATTAAATTGCATTTCTTGGTTAACACTAACTTTTTTTTTAGCTCAATGAGATCCCTGAAAGAAGAAAATTGGTGGCTCCCACCGGCCACTAATATGTTAGAGGAGGAAGTTGATATCAAGCAATTATTAAAATAAACATTTGATTTTTCTGACTGTTCAAAATAGCTTAGTGCGGCATTTGCTGCAAAATTCCGATATAAGAATTGACAGGGGGAGTCCTTAATGTCATATGAACTAACTAGTAGCAGCACTTAAAACCGTTAATATGGGCAAATCCAAACCAATGTTATGATTATTTATCATGCTCAATCTCTAATTGTCGAGAAAATAGAGCTAACCTAGTCCTATACTCTCTACTCCCACCTTGACTTGACATGATATTTTCCCAACGATAAAATGAGCAAGGTTATACTCTCTGCTCCCTTGTGTTTAACTAAAACACAAGTAGTCTTAACAGTGCATTGAGGAGACCAGTAAGATCATCAATGAGTTCCCAATGTTTGACTGCTACACAAGTGGACATACAGGTTTTTGATCTGATCATGATCATCATGGGTCTGTTTGATATAGCTTTTGAAGTTTGCTATCGTAAATTTTTCATTCCAAACAACTGGCAATGGAACTACAGAAAATATACATGTCATAAAGACAGTATTAATCTGCTAGAAAATCCCACTCATGAGAAAACTAAAAATTTTATCCTTTTCAAAAACTAGCAACTTTTAGGAACTATATAACTTTTAGAAATGCCAAATCTTCTACGTCATTTTATTTTATTATTTAAAAAAAAAAGTGCAAAAAGAATTGAAGGGATAAATACACAGCACCATCGTATACTGCTTTGCACTGCCATTGAATTTCTCTTCAATGTTTACATCAATGAAATTTTAAGGTTCTAAATTTAAGTCCATTTGATAATGCTAAACTGTCATACCCTCATCCAAAATAAATTTCTATCTCTATAGAAATTTATTTACTAATTATAGAACGCTGCTTTCTAGTTTTTGCACGATAGTGAATAAAGATATGAAAAATAGTGGGTGAGTCTTGTCATCCGGGAATTCTCACTTTTATTTTGAGTTATTTGTATGCAGCTAGATCCCTCTAGGGTAATTTGATAGGTATGATAAAGACTAATTGATTCGAAGGACATGGAACAATGGAGCAAAAGCTTTCCTTTTCCAGTGAGGGTTTTGTACATGCCTCCTTTTTTCCGTGAACATTGAAGGTAAATGGTGCATTTTTTCTCACGACATATTTCTTTTTCTCCATTTAATTTTAGTAGACTAATTATAAAAACTTTGCTTTCTCATGGATTTCAAAGCAGACATGAAAACCATTAAGTTTAAGTTGGCCAGTGCATTGAGAGAGCTTCAAATAGTAGGGCATTGAAAAAGCTCTAAATCACTGGGGATTACATGATGGAAATCTTCATTCCTAACCTTGTTAGAGAATGAGTACAACTGGACTTTCGAGCAAGTTCAATCTGTTTGGTCTACAAAACCAGATTACTGGTGATTAGAACCTTGAGGATTCCATATGGTTTCTGTTACAAATAATCATGAGTTATTAAGGGAAGTATTGTCCTTTGAGGCACATGCAGTCTGTTATAAACCAATTAGTCTCTAAATTTGATCAAAAGTTTGATGCTTTCGAGTCCACAATTTCTACTCTAATTTTTTATTTTTCAGGATTAAAAATGAAAGGGAGTTGTCAACCCTGATAACAGTTGAATGTTGTTCATTTCCAGAATACAATACCTACTCCAATACAAGCTTCTGAATAGCCAAATCAGAATCAAGGCGCTTTTCCTGAGTTCACTGAAGATGGTGATTTGGAACTACATATTCAATTGGCTAAACCAAATGGGAAACATCTTTACTAATTGTGCAATATACCCAAAAGAAAAGGTTGGCCAAGCAATTTGTTGAATAATTGGGTAAAATGGAAGACTTGCACAATGATAGGTCTTTCCCTCTATTAATAATATATGCCAAGTATTAGCCTTGTTGGCTACACTATCATGGTTTATGTGTTTTGATGATATTAACCTACTTGTTGTTCCTAGTGCATTCCATCTTTGCAGATGTTCAGTACAGGTTAAAGGGACGAATACTTGAAGTACTGGATCAAAGGCAAAGATCGGACCGAGTTGACGTTCGAATAGGAAGATCAAATGGACACTCACTCACTCGGAAAGGACTCGAGCACAACCAAAGGAAGCTTTTTGTTTAATTATATGTAATGGGTGTGTGTTTGAGGCAGTGTATGTTGTAACTCTTGCGTTTTGTTTCTTGCATGATTTTTGAGCAAGAGTTAAGTAAAATTTCATATGCATATTAGTACACTTGAGTTTATAGGTTTTCACTTGAGTCACAAACTCGCATTTATAGTTTTCGAATATAAAGCAAAGAGTTTGTCAAACGAATCATAAACTCAAATATGTTTTTCAAAGGGACAAATTTTCATTGTCTTAGTATTTTGAACATTTACATACTTAGTCCCAGTTTTAACAAAACGAGTTTTATGTCCTAAAGTTTCAAGAAAGTCAAGTATATTTTCTACAAAGGACATTCAAGTATATAAGATATCAAAACAAGTTTCAAATGTATTTTCATAATCAATATATCTTATATTCAAGGGGAAACTCACTTGTACAAGTTTTAATCTTCATTAGACTTTATTTTATTTACTTTTGTCCAAGAATGTTTTAAGTTTGGTCGGGTTTAAAACCTAAGTTATGCTCCTATCAAATTTCCTGAACACCCTTCGGTTTTTAGGGCATAACTTTTGCTAGAAGAGTCTAAAAAGCACGATCCTGGTGTCCCTGGAAAGCTAAGAAAAAATCCCACAACTTTCATGTTGATCACTTTTTTCCAATTCAGGGCACTGGTCGACCAGAGCAGGGAACTGGTCAACCAAGGATTTCAAGCCCAGCGCAATAACGGCTAGAAAACGACTAATTTTGTTTGGGAATTGCTCCCAACGGCTAGTAAGGGTTTTTTGCTATAAATACAAATCCATAGACTTGTTTAGGATGGTTCTTGATCATTTTAGTCAACTATATCCTTGAATACCAAAATCTAAGCACTTAGAACTTTGCATCTTTATCTTTCATTCACAAGTGCTCAATTTCTCTTGCTCATTCATCTTGTTTGAATCATTCCTTGAGAGAGTAGTGTGGGATTTGAATTTTATTTGATATCAGCTCAATAAGGAGCATTCTCTTCGTAAAACATTTTCTTGGTGTAAAGGTTCTTTGTGAACCGTTATTGCTGAAAGTTCTTTGTGAACTGAAGGCTTTTGGTGACCGCAGTAGGGATTTGTTATCGAGTGTAGGGTTTGGTACCCGAGTTGTAAGGCTTGCTCTACCGGTGAAGGAGTATTCATAGTTTATTATGGAATCATTGGCTTGGTGCTAAGGCGTGGACGTAGGCTTGGTGCCGAACCACGTAAAATCTCCATGTTAAGCTTTCTCTCCCTTCACTCTTTATTTTATCTTGTGCATGATTTATTTTGTGTATATTGTGATATAATTGCGTTCAGTCTTGCCAAGTATTTTATTTTGTAGAAAAATACGAATTCCGAGAAAAGAGTCCATTCACCGCCCCCCCCCCCCCCCTGATTCTATATACTCCTGGCTAGGACTTTAACATCAAGTTCATACCAATGACCATATTACCCTCACTAACTCTAACTCATTAACATAACACTAACACATTAACAATGCTAGATAACTAAGGAGCCGAGTGGTATCACTATCAAAAATTAGAGAAACAAAAACCAAACACTAGAAGCAGAAACTAAAAACTTGAACTAGCAACCTATTTGGTTAACATTTATAAAACTAATACAAATTAAAAACTTAATTAGAAAATGCTCCTTTTCATCTTTAAATCAATTGATGTTATGAGTATGATTAAAATAATAAAATTACAAATAACATGCATTGAAAAAATTACTATAATAAAAATAAAATTTATTATATGAGATAGTCACCTTTCGTAAAATTTTAAAGGGAACGCCTCTACTTTATTCTTTGATTGCTCCCCATTGATGTAATGGAATAAGTGCCATATGTTTTTTGGGAAGATTTCACATAGTACTTTTGAACGAAATTTCAATCTAATTTATTTCATACCCTGAAGGGCGGGAGATTTCGTGACATTTCTGTTATTTTACTTAATTGTTCTACTTTCAAATTTTACTTACAATAAAAATTTTATTAGACATGACAATTGAAAAATAGTGAAAGTATTTTGCAATTGGCTTTATTATTACTTTTTGAAACTTATGAATATTTTTTTTTTAATTATATTTAAATTCGTATCACCATTTAATTTTGATTTTAATTTAAAAGTGTATAAAATGAATAATTTAATCCAAAAAAACCATTTCTAGATATTAAAATTTCTGACAACAAATTGCCAAAACAATTGAAAATTATAAAATCTAGTTTTCAGTTTTTTAGCGAACAGTTGACAACCGGCAACAAAAATAGAAAACTGACAACATAAACAAACACATTTTTATAATTTTTTTCTTCACTGTGGAGAAACAGAAAATAAAAACTAAAAACAGCAATGATACCAAACAAACCCTTAATAACCATTAGCACTCCCTCTCAATCTAGGGCATAGATATCATATGCTCCTAGCTTGCTACAAACGAATTCAACACAAGCAACCCCCCCCCCCCAAAAAAAAAAAAAAACATTTAGTAAACAAGCCAGCAAATTGTACATCAAACTTCACAAAAGTGGTTGTAATGAGTTCTGCACAAACTTCTCTTGAACAAAGTGGCAATCAACTTTCATGTGTTTTGTCCACTCATAGAAAACCAGATTCCTAGCAATATGAAGAGCAGCTTGATTATCACACATCTTATCCATAGATCGATAATGTGGAAAACCTAGTTCTTTCAAAAAATTTCACCCAAAAAAGCTCACATGTAATGAGAGTCATGGCCCAATACTTTAACTTAGCACTCGATATGGCCACCTCAATTTGTTTCTTACTCTTCCAAGAAACCTAATTAAAACTAACAAAGATATAGTATCCGTTGTGGATCTTTTGGGGAAGATGACCTGACCCAATCCCCATCTATATATTTTTGAATGAGTGTGACCCCGATCCTAATATGAGGGACCTCTCCCTAATGCACCTTTGAGATATATCAAGATGCCAATAACTGCATCCGAGTGACTTGTTCTCAGAAAATTGAGAAATTGATTTACAATACTTGTTGCGAAAGATATATCTAGTCAGGTGACTATGCAATATTTCAACTTTCCAACAAGTCCCTAGTACCATCCTGGGTTAGGCAACAAAGCACACATATCAAGCACTTACTCTTGCAATCCATGGGTGTATCAACATGCTTGGATCTCAACAACCCAATCTCATTTAAACGATCAAGAACATGCTTCCTTTGCGACAAGATGGTTCGCATGTAAGATCTTGATACTTCTATGCCCAAGATGTACTTCAATGGTACCAAATCTTTGGTCTGAAACTTACTCTATAGGAAAGGCTGCTTAGATGCCCTAATCATTGTCACTAGTGATCACAATGTCATCCACATACACAATAGGCAAAATCCTACCAAATGGAGTGATGATAAAATATAGATTGATTTACTACACACAATCAAAGTCCAAACTCAACTACTAAAACACTAAATCAGCCAAATCATGCTCTTGGAGATTGTTTTAATCCATATAATGATCTCTTAAGCCGACACACTGAGTCTGACTCCCCTTGAGGAACAAACTCAGGTGGTTGCTCCATATAGCCTCCTCCTGAAGATCACAATGTAGGAAAGGATTCTTCACATCAAATTGATGTAGAGGCCAATGACAAGTAGTGGATAAGAAGATGAATATATGTACTACGGCAGGTTTAGCGACCGGGGAGAATGCGTCTGGATAATCCAAATCAAACACTTGAATATATCCCTTAGCAAAAAGGCAAGTGCCTTCAGATGAGCCATAGAACCATCAAGATTGATTTTGACATTGAACACCCAGAGACAACCAAATAAAGACTTGTCATGAGGAAGTGGTACCAAATCCCTAGTATCATTACCATGTAGCACATGCATCTCTTCAACCATTGCAGTCTTCTACCTAGAATGGGGTAGGACTTCAAAAATAGATTTTGGAAAAGCACTGGAAGATAGTGTACTAATAAAATAGTAATACGACAGTTAAGAAATCATAACAAACAAGAATTAGCAATTGGATGTTGGATTCAAGTGTTCTACCTTTCTGAACAGCTATAGGAGGATCAACATCATGGGAAATAAGATCATCTAATGACAGAACTAAAGGCACAAAAGTAGAAGTTAGAGGAAGCTCCCCTCCCCTAAGTCATCACACGTATACTTGTAAATTGGGATGATCCAAGCGCCAAAAAAGGACTCATACTGGACGAAGATGTAGGAGGATTGAACACAAATAATAGGTCAGGATCTAAAAGGCAAGGTAGAGTAAAGGCCTTATCAAGGTCAATAGAACTCAAGGAATCTAAGTAGTATGGTGTAGCTCAAAGAATGTAACATCAATAAAGACAAAGAATCGTTGTAAAGTAGGGCCATAACATTGATATCCCTTTTGAGCATACCAATAGCCCTAAAAAAATACATTTGATAGCATGAGGATCCATTTAATCTGTTCTTGGAGTTAACTGATGGACAAAGGACACATAACCAAATATACAAGAAGGAAAAGAGAACAAAGGAGCCCTGGTGTAAATAGCTAAATATGGAATTTTACCACCAAGGACAGAGGATGGCATTTTATTATTAAGGGAACAAGTTGTGACCACGACATCACTCCAAAAAACTTCAAGGGCCTTTATATGATACAATAGGGTATGAATGACTTCAAGAATATGCCTGTTTTTCTACTCTGCAATTCCATTTTGTTGTGGAGTGTGGGCACAAAATGACTAATGGATCATACTATTAGTCATATAGGTAGTGAATTGGGTATTGAAGTACTCCTTAACATTATCACTATGAAGTATCCTAACTAGCATATCAAACTAAATTTATATTTGAGAACAGACATCTCAAAATATATTAAACAACTCAAAACGACCTTTCATTAAATGCAACCAAGTCACCCTAGACTAATCATTGATAAAGGTAACAAAGTACAGAAACCCTAACTTTGACGTGACATGGTGTCACGGTCCGACTATTTTCACACCATTGTGAAAGGGTCGTGCGGCACTAGCTAAAGCACTCTTGTTTAACTAGTCAGTCTATCGTTGACCAACATTCATCCATAAAACACTTTCACTAGCATTCAATCAAATGGCAGCGGAAACAGTAAGCATTCATGAAAGCAGTGACCAGCAAGCAGAAAAAATTGAATCTACGCAATTCATTAACAACACATCCATTGACAATGTGTATTTAGCGAGGGAGGCAAGTAGGCTAAACACGTTGACAATAGCTAGTGAGTTTTATAATGACTGATGAACACTCACCCTCCCCTAAAGAGGTTTTTATGTAATTATCATCCTGGCACTAGGAAACATCAAAGTGACCGAGGAGTCATACTGCCTTGTTTGGCATACAAAGATACTACTAACAGAAAATAATCCTACACTAATATTTACATGATGGAAACCCATCCCAAACACACGAGACAAGAGGTCACAGGCAAGCATAATGCCCTAAACAAGCTTAGCTCGTGACACATGGCTAGGACCCCAAACATCAAAATGGATTAGCATAAAAGGACTAATTGCCCATTTGTTGATCCGAGAAGCAAAGGGAACATAATGATATTTTCCAAATTGACAAGACTCACACTCAAGATTACACACAGAACTCAAGCTAGGAATGAAATGTGTCAACTTGTTCAATGACGGATGACCAAGGCGACAATGAATTTGAAGCGGTGTAGCAGCGCCGAGCAAGCAATGAGAGGAGAGAGCAACTCAGAGTAGCAAAGCCCTTAAGCCTCACATCCTAGGGCAATTGTTTTGCTCGTCTTTAGATCCTAAATAACCACAAAATCAGAAAAGATCGTCATGGGACAATTTTGTAACTTTGTAAGCTTACAAACATGAAATTGAAAAGGGATTTAGGAATGTACAAAACAAAAGAAAGAGAGATGGAGGGAGTAGGATTTACTATTTCTATCCCCTTAACCATAGTAGTGGACCCATCAACAAGGGTAAGTTGGGGTATATTTTTAGGTTACTGGAGGGCGTAGAAGAAGTTTGTTGCACCTATCATATGGTTAGTGGCAACAGAATCAATAACTAAAGGACTAGAGGGAGAGATACTAGATGACATATAGACTGTAGGATTACCCTTTTGGGCAAAAGATCCAACGTGATAAGATGCTTGTTGAGGCAATCGATACTGTTGAAACCCTAAATACTCCTCATCTGAGATAGTCATAGTACGGGGTTCACTCAAACAAGTGACTAATGAGAGAACCATACTTTGCGATTTGCAAACTCCAACCCAGCGCTAACAAACTTAAAACAACAAAACAAGGTTAACTGTTGAAACAATCGAAACAACCACGAACAAGGTGACCCAACATGAGTGAATCACAAATAAATTAGCACAAGGCTGCCACAGCACCAAAAAACCAACACACAGCACTAGAACAATTGGAGCAACCACAAACAAGGTGACCCATGTATGAGTCACGCATGTACTTGGTGGTGTAATCTTGTTCATCACCGCTGCCTTCGAAGGTAAGCTACAATTGTTAGGTGGAGTATTATGCAACATATAATGGACAAAAAATCCATCCAATTCAATTATGAGTGAGAGATGTGCTTCAAGTTGCATGCCTTGACCCAATAGGATAAGGATGACGCACGCGCACTTGAGTTTTGAAAATGAAATGTTTGATGCTCTTTTGATGAAAATGAACAGCAACACATCATGAAGACTACATGGCTTATGCACTGATCTACAATCCTACGACTTTCATTTCGTGGACCAAGCCATTGGGTTTACTAGGAATGCTAAGAAAAAGATTTAAGCATTGGAAGGACACAAGTAAGAAACTATATGTTCCACATGAACCACCTCCTGCCCCTACCAAGCCACCTAATTTTGAATGGGTCGAACGCTTCTCGATTGAATGCTATAATTGTGGGCAAAATGGACACTACAATTGTAATTCCCCAATAAATTTTGTTTTTTGGTAGTAGGCTGCTAAAGAGTTGGACACCAAGTCTGAGCCTGGCAAGGGCACTCACAATCAAGGTATTGAATGCACTTAAGCATGCTAGGGATGAACATTTAAGATTTTAATATGGCTAGCATTTGTACCCACTCTAACTCGAGATCAAGCTCTTTTTCCACTAGGGAAGATTGATGCAGTCAACATGGAAACATTATAAATTTGAATTTAACTTTCATTTTCTTTTATTTAGGGTATTTTTATTAGGATTTTATCATGATTCAAATGTATTATTATTTTAAGGTAGCATTTTAGTTTTATATAGATTTCTTAAATTAGTTTGTCA
Organism: Malania oleifera; assembly: GCF_029873635.1. Taxonomy (NCBI): domain Eukaryota; kingdom Viridiplantae; phylum Streptophyta; class Magnoliopsida; order Santalales; family Ximeniaceae; genus Malania; species Malania oleifera. Next base: position 91,741,166 of record NC_080422.1, read on the forward strand.
AGTTTCCTTACAATCAGAGCACTGTGAGTCAATAAAAGGCCCTTATGTATTAGTTTTATTAAGGCTTGAATTGACTATTAAAATAGTCCAACATTAGATCTACATTAGTAATGTGATCCAATAAAAGGCCCTTATGTTCTAGTTTTAATAAGGCTTGAATTGACTATTAAAATACTTGGACATTAGATCTACACTAGTATGTTAATGTAAGCAATAAATGCAACATTCGATACACAAGGCTCCCACATCATACTAGTGTCTAAGGAAGGCATGATGTACAGAGTCGTACCCCTACATTTGGATAGGCTAATCCCTTATTTAGCCAGTGAGCCTAAGGCTAGAGTGTAACAGCCCTGCCATTAGGTCAAGGCTCACCTTTCATGTCAGTGCAAGCACTACTTAGCCTTAAAATAAATAAATAAGAACAAATTATTGGTCAATTATGCTCAAAATGCCATATAAGTGCACAAAAAAAAATTTCCACAATATAAATCCAGTACTAAACCTCACATAAAAGTACCATAGACAAGCAATTATAAGTTCACCCTGTGTCCCAACCCCCAAAATTATTAAGGGGTAATAATTAATGTATGCCTCAACCAAGTATTATATCATTCAATTTTTCAAGGAAATGTGAGAATGATATCTTCGAAAGTATGACAAGCATGAAGTGAAAAACTGAGATCTTGGTTTCACAAAAACCATTGAAATGATGAGAAAAATCCAAGTTTCAAACAAATGTTTGGGTAGATAGAATGTAAAGGACAATCTTCTGAGGATGCAAAGCATAGAAACTGATAAATGGAACAAGTTCAAAATCTCAAACCTTTCCATTTCCATTAAAGCATGTTCCTTTGTACATATTTAACGGACACTTCAAAGCCAGGTCCTTTGATATAAAGCCAGTTCCATCTGTATGTATCAAAGGCTCCCCATCTTTATTATTTATGTTGACACCATTATCATCCTACACTTTATAAAAAAATTTAATCTCACCTTAACAAATAATCAAAATAAATACTTTCTTAAAAGGGAAAGAAAATGTATGCTGACTGATAGAAAAGAAGCAGAAGATTATACTTGACAATGCAAGTCATCAATTGTCTCAACCTTCACGTTCATAAGGTCAACATCCAACTTATATGTTTTTGAAAGGATAAGTGAAAACCTGAATTTCCAACAAAGGATAGAACTTTCATGTTGTATAATAGAATAAAATAAAATAAAAAACACTTAGGTATGGCTGCAAAAAAAAGCTTCGTAATGCAACCAACCTAGCCATATATTTTTCCAGACTGGACACCATATGTACGTGCATAAACAGACACCTTGCTTCATGAACTGTTTTCTTGGACAAAATATAAGAATCATTCCAATCAAAGGCAGCATTCGACTCCATCCGAACAAAAAAACACTTAACAGGAGACGAAGTTGGGTTCTTTTTCTTCTCCTCTTTGCCGCCATCTTTGAACACTGCTCAATAACAATGTTGAAACAGAAAAAGCATTGAATTAGGGTTCATACTTCATACCAGTGTTTTAAAAGGCTCAATCAAGGCTCGCCTCAAGGCAAGGCATGCTTCAAACGCCTTAAGGCTCAATCTAAAATACCAAATACCAAAAAGGCTAACGCATTACATGTTGAGGCTTATGCATTTTTTCAAAAAGCGCGCCTTTTTAGTTGAGGCTTACGCATTTTGGGTGTGTGATTCTCAAGTTAGAATTGGTTAGAAAATTTTAACAACACGTTTGTACAAAAGGAATGTCATACTATGAGTTTATTTCTAAAACTATTGAACCTCAACCTTTCCAAAATAACTGGACTTGTATCTTAAGTCATGAAAATAGTTTGAACTTTCTAATGGTATCGCTATCTCTTGTCATGATTTATGTCATGTATTCAAGTTAGCAATTTTTGAATGGCCAACAAGTATTTTGCGAAGTACAGCTAGTTTCTCTTTTTTACATTATATTTGTGATTTTCTTAATATTTTCTTTTTTTTATCTTAAAAAACAAATTCTCAAAAGGCTTACACCTTGCCTTTTGAGGGTTAAAACGCCTCGCCTTACACCTACGCCTTTTTAAAACATTGCTTCAAACTATATGTTAAGGACTGATACATTGTTGGTCCACAACCTAACAGCTTCAGCTTTTAAATCAAGTGGTAATCTAACACGTGATCATGGCCAAGTTGCCAGGAATTTTATTGTTTGTTGGTTAAGAATTATCTCATTCCCCATAATGAGTGTTATTTCTCTCTACAGATGCCGCCGAGCTAGATGTGTGGGGGATTGTTAAGGCATGATGTACATTGTTGCCCACAATCTAGTAGCTTAAGCCTTTAGGTAAAGTGGTATTCTAACATTCATATAACTTTTATCCACAACAAACGTATAAAACATGAATTTACATATTACCTGCAGTGAACGTAACAAGTGAATAGGCAATGCCCTCAGTTTGGAAAAACATCCAACTAGTCTCAAGATAAAACTGAAAGTCTAGAAGACATGGTCCAATAAAAGATGGACACAAAATAAAATGGTGCACTGCAGGTTAATTCTGCTTTCAAACAGATTCTCATAGTGGCACAACAAAGCTCAAACTTTTTGTAAGAATGTAGGTGTATGGGAAAATCAAGGACAGGTTCTGAAATCCTTTAATGCTGGCAAATAAATAAGGTGGATATCTGCTAGAGAAATGTTAAAGGGGAAAAGCAAGAAGGCTAAATAAATTTGACATGACAAGCAAGCATAGGGCTGTAGGTGTGTAAATGAGTCAACTTCCAGCTACTCGAGTACCTTGACAAATTGAGTTTTGACTTTCACAACACTAATGACCATCCTAATCAAGCTTTTGTTATTTATGTATTTTTTTATATTGTATAAGTGCTATATTATATGTCTTATATAAATTGTATATATTCTAATAAATTTAATAAATATATTTAATAATATTTTAAATAGAGCTTAATTGAGTCGAGCTCAAGTTTTAAGAACTCGTAGTCAAGTTGAGTTTGAGTTCATCAATTACAAGATCAATCAAGTTTGAATTTAGTTTAGTATTCCATTGTTGTCTCGAATCGAATGCACCCTTAACATCCAACATTCTTTCACACCATTCTTCCAAAAAACACTTCTATCAAGGAAAACTAACTCCTAAAACCATAAAACTTAACAAAGCACTTGAATAAATTATTACCTGAAGCAATTAAAATATAACAATGACAAATGGGAGCAAAGAAAATCACGAGGAACAGTACATAGTTCATTACAGTATCATACTAAAAGCATGCTCATAAAGTCTTGGTAAAATTAATTACATAGACCAACAAGAATTCCTTACAACAAACTATCATGAATTGACTTAGATCAACAACAGACCAATAAAAAGTCATGATTAGGACACAAGGAATCAGGACATAAATTTTCAAAATTAACCAAACCAAAAGCATGAATGAATGGGAAAAGAATAACTCACCAAAAAATCGATAACGACGTAAACCTACAAGAATTCCTTCCTTTGCAATACTGCTGTAGGCAGTGTAATGATTACCAGAACAGGTCGCCGAAGTGCTGAGGTCTATCTCTCTATTAGCAAATTTGACAATCAATACATTGTCATCCCCTAAAACTCTTTGCAGGTGAGTCCTTTGTTTGTTTAGATATGGACCCTGGAATAAATGTAATTAACTAATGAGAGCAATGAAAAGAAAAGAAAAAAAACAGAAAGATAAATAAATTTAAACAATCCATCTAATTAATACAATGATCAAATCTTTACTACCTCAGTCCAACTTATTTCAAGTCAACACCTCCCCCGCTAACAGCCTCTAATATTAACTGAATCACTCATTTCTCGCTACAACGCTATTCAGTTACATTACAAGCGCTCAAAATCAAAGCCACTCTTCCCTTACTTTATTTTGTCTTCTACATATGTTCACATGCTACACCAATCAAAAATATGGAAACATAAAATACATAGGTTAATTTATGTTAAGGCTTGACATGCATTGTTAGCCTGGGACCTAACAGCTTAAGGTTTTAAATTAAGTGGTAGCATAACAAGCTATCATAGCCATGGTTACCATCCTTGGTTCAATTCATATTGCCTGCACCTGGTCGTATACTTTTTGGGGGAAAAAAAATTTTGTTACACCCCATAGTATGTGCATTCAATGTTTGTGTTCTCCATACGCAGTCAAGCAGTGCTAAAGCTTGATATATATCCTAACAGCTTAAGATTTTTATGTAAAGTAGTTTCTTACATTTTAATTAATTTGTTGAATATATATTCAAAATCAAATGACATATATTGTTGAGACACGCGTATCAAAGGAAGCAATAGGAGTGCATGTCCGTGTTTCTGAATGAAGAGTGACAAAAGACAAAAAGATGCACATTAATCATGCAAAACAAAATTAAAGTGAACAAGAATCAAAGCATTTTTAACTCTCAACCTCTCAAAACAAGAAAATGACAAATAATTAAGTCATAATTGATGCATATTGACATAATTGATCCAAAACACCATTATCTCGGATTTGAATAGGTCTCTTGTCAACAAAGATGATAAAACAAAGTGTCAAAGTGGTTGATGATTCTGGTTTTACAGGCGGACAAGAGGCTGCTGTCGCCAAGGCTAACAGAGAAGATGGTGATTTGGGGAGGAAATCTGATGTTTCAGGCTTTAAGTCTGATAATTCTGAGGATCCCAATGTTTCCGCTTGTCAAAAGGCTGCTCTATGGGTGCAGAAACAAGGAAGTTACAGGAAGATAAGAGAGAGGACTCTGGTGAGACAGTGCCAAAGATTTTAAAGATAAATTTAAAAGGAGAGTTAAGTATTGTGGAAGATATAGATGCTAAGAAGACAGGCAACTCTTGTGATGGGACTAGCCAAGGAAAGGAGGTAGTGAAATGGAGGATTGATTTATAATGATAGTAACATTATTATTGAGATAGATTGTTATGTGGGTTTGCTGTTTGGATTGATTTATAATGATAGTATCATAGTAACCAGATTATTGAGATACATTGTGATGTGGGTTTGCCATTGGATGAGATAAGGGAACAATATGGATATGTTTATGATTCCTCTAATGTTTCATGGGATTTATCATATGTACGTCCATCCCCTTTGGAAGCTTTGGAGGGGTTTCAATTTTTAAAGACAATGGTTTGGTTAATGAACTGCAGTGTAAGGACAGAATTCTACCAACACCAGCTGAAGAGATTCCAAGGAAGGATTTAGAAGCTCAAGGTCTTATAAATAAATTGGATTTAAAGTTGTGTGATACTAGAGGAATGAAGTGTGCTTGGATAGGGTTAATAACAGAGCAAAGAAGGGTCAAAGGGAGTTATCTAACTTGAAGTGCTCAGTTAATTATGACAGAAAAAGATTGAGGAGGGGTTTCCTTGTATTTTTTTTATTTTTATTTTTTATTTTTAGGTGGACTTCATCTCCCCTTACGTTGTGAGTTCTCTCTCTCTATAATACACTTTTTTTTTCCTCCAAAAAAAAAAACTAGGACTTTGGAGAAGGTGCTTAATGGTGCATCCTTGTTCATAATTTTAACTGAATTGGTTTTAATTTGAATTTTGTAGACAAATTCTTATTTCTATAAGAAGGCTTGCCCCCACCTAGTGGGGCTTAAGGCTTGTTGTTGTTATTGTAATGAAAGAAGGCTTGTAAGACTCGATTAACTATTAAATTACTTTGCTGTCCTTCATTGCATATTGACACAATTAATGGTGCATCAATAGTACTATTGTGCAAGAGGTTTGTTTATTTACACATATATTGGGAGTAATTAGTATTAACAATGTCTAGAGAAATTAGAATACCTAATCACAAAGTCAGGTCTCCCACTCTATCTATAATATATGTCATGTGCATCTTAATGACCATTGTACCCTTGCTAACTCAAATTAACTAAAACAGCAACAATACAAAATTGCCAATAACACTCCCCCACAAGTTGGATCATATATATCATATGCTCCTAGCTTCTTACAAATGGAAATAACCAGAGCGCCCCCCCCCCCCCCCCCCCCCCAAAACAACAAAATAAAAAGCTTTAGTGAACAAATTCTGCAAGTTGGCATTTGGACTTCACATAAGTTATTGCAATAAGCTTTTGCACAAGTTTCGCTTGAATAAAAATGACAATGAACTTCACTTTGTGTTTCATCATTCCATAGAAGACCAGATTGAATGCAATATTTATAGCAGCTTGACTATCACACAAAAACTCCGTAAGGTTGAGAATATTGACAACCATTTTCTACCAATACATTAATCAGCCAAACCAATTTACAAATAGCATGGACTATGGCCCTATACATAGATTTAGCACTTGATCAAGCCAAACAACATTTTTTTAAATGACCATTGACCATACCCTTTGGGCCATGGTAAATTTAAACTACTTTGATAAATTAGCATAACCTTGTTTGTTTTGCAATAAACAAGTTTATACTAGTTACGTTATTCACTAATTGAGTTGTGTTAACTGATTGGAAATTCATTTGACTTATTAGTGGTAGGAGGGGGATAAGATGAAAGGAAATTGTGAGGGATATGCTAAAAGTTAAACAACATAAGAGTTGGGACAAAAAAAAAAAAAAGAGGATGGAGCATGCTGAAACCAAGTGTGACACCAGGCAGCACTACAAACCAGCAACAGCCACCTGATGTTGTGTCAGGCACCCCACTTATGTCAAACACCAATACAACAACTATTGCTATTGAATATATAACAAAACTAAAGCAATGTATAAACTAAAAATAAAATACAGCACTAAAGAAAAACACAAGACTTTACAAGGTTCAGTACAAATTTACCTACGTCCTCGGGAGCCAACGATCAATTCACTACTTCCAAAAAATTACAACTTCCGCAAATTTCAAATTACCAATAGTAATTAGGGAGGTGTGATTACAAATGGTGAGGGAAGCTCCTTATATAGCTTCAAACTAAAAGTTTAAAAAAACTTTCTACCAATGTGGATAAAAACAACAAATCTCCACCTTAACGATAAATTTAACAAATTTTCAATCAAAAACATTCTCTGGAGTTCCACATCATCGGTGCCTTCCAAAAGTATTCAGACTTACAGGATATTGATTAAGTCCAAATAATGTTTGAACTTGATTATTGTCACAATCTTAGTCAACATATCTACGGGATTCTCAGCTATAGCAATCTTCTGAAGAAGTATTTTGCCTTCATCAATTATGTCCCGCATAAAGTGAAATCGAACGTTGATGTGCTTTGTTTGTGCATGGTAGACTTAGTTTTTTGCCAAATGAATAGCACTCTAGCTATCACAAAACACAGTAATGTGCTTCAGAACAAATCCCAAATTTTCAAGTAAACCCTACAACCAAATAGCTTCCTTAACAGCCTCTGAAGCTATCATGTACTCTGCCTCCAACTCACTTGACCATTAGCAAATGTAATACATATCCACTAATTAATCAACGTTTACCCAGATCACCTGCAAAATCAGAATCCACATATCCTACAACACTTTGATCAATAGTATTATTTTTTTCAAATAGTATACCAACATCAATAGTATTCATAATGTATCATAAAATTCATTTCACAGCTTGCCAATGTCCTTTTCCCGGATCATGCATATGAGTGTTCACCATACTAATAGCTTGTGAAATATCAGGTCTTATACAAACCATTGCATACATCAGAATATCAACTGCACTTGCATAAGAAACTTGTGACATATACTTATGTTCCACATCTGAATTGGGAGATAAAGATGCACTAAGTTTGAAGTGATGAGCAAGCGGAGTCCTAACTGGTTTTGACTGCTCAGACATGCCAAAACTTTGTACTACCTTCTTCAAATACTGTTTCTGAGTCAAACTAACACTTCCTCTCATTCTATCTCTGCATATCTCTATGGCAAGTATCTTCTTTGCTTCACCAAAATCTTTCATCTCAAATTCTTGATTTAACAGACTTTTCAGTTTGTTGATTTCTTCCCTATTCTTTAAAGCTATCAACATATCATCAACATACGAGAGTAAATATATAAAAGATCTATTTTGTAGTCTGCAAAAATAAACACAATGATCATGTTTATTTCTAATGTACTTGTGATCAATCATAAACTAATGAAATCGTTTGTACCACTGTCTTGGAGACTGTTTTAAACCATGCAACAATTTTCCCAATTTGCATACCCAATTTTCTTTTTCAGCAACCTTAAATCCATCTGACTGAGTCATATAGGTTTTCTCTTCCAAATCACCATGTAAAAATGCAATTTTTACATCGACTTGAACTAGTTCAAGATTAAATTGTGCTACCAAAGCAAACAAAATTCGAATAGAAGAATGTTTAACTGGAGAAAATACCTCATTATAATCAATACCTTCCTTTTGTGCGTAACCGTTAGCTACCAATCTAGCTTTGAAGCGAACATTATTTGCATCTAAAAATCCTTCTTTCTTTACATAAACCCATTTGCAACCAATTGCATCCTTACCTTTGGGTAGCTAGGCTAGCTCCCAAGTCTAATTCTGATCAAAAGACTGCATTTCTTCATTCATCACTTTTTTTCCATTTGTCTAATTCAGAGTTCCTCACTGCTTCCTTGAAAGTGCAAGGGACATCATTTTCTACAACTGGAAGTGCATAGGCCACCATGCAAGTTTTCGAATTTTTCTTCTTGGCCTCTGAGAAAAATTGATTCTTGTTGCTGTGAAGATTCCTGAATTGAAATCTCCTCTTCATGTACATTGTTCCCCACTATAATTCGAGAGTTACACCATGTAGCCTCATTTCTCACTAGTTTTCCCAAAATTGTCTCAACCTCCACCTGTTGTCAAGTACCACTGGTTTTTTTTCAACTAGTGACTCCTTATGTATTGTTTTCTTTATCATCGCAAGTTCATCAAAAGTCACATCCTTGCTTACAATCATTTTTTTCGTCTCTAGAAACCAAAGACAGTATTGACTACGCATCAAAGATGTGTAATTAGGTGTTCAAAAGTATTGATTAAGGATTGTAATTTCATTTAAATGCCTAATTATGTTCAATATTTCAACATTGAGCTCAATTATAATATTTGAATTTTTATTCTATTTTTACCCATAAATTGATGAGTGTTTGAGTTTAATCATCATAGGGTATTCTCAAGAATTATAGGAGAATAATAAAGTAACCAAAAATAAAGTAACCAAAAATCAGCATGCATGCTTGTGTAGATTGAATACAGCCAAGAGAAAGCCCAATTGGAGAACAAGTGCATGTCCATGGAACAAGGCCCATGCTAAAGGTGGCCGTGAGCTGTGCATAAAAGAAAGATGTGTCATGCATTGAGAAGGGCTGCTGTGTGCAGGGACTAAGAAAGGAGGCTTGACCGTGTACAAGAAGGCACAAACACAGGAGCTTAAAGCTGCTGTGTGCGCAGGACGCTTGGCCTCTTTGTTATTTAAGCCATCGTTATTTACTTCATTGTTATTTCAATAACTTGTTTGAGTTTATTTTTTATTTAAGCCATCGTTGAGTTTAGTTTTTTTTTTTTTTTAGCTATTGTTGGAATTATTTTTGTTTAAGACATTGTTGGGTTAAGTTTATTTAATTGTTGAATGTTTTTATTAGATTAATGAAGTCTTCATTCTTAGTTTATTATTTGAATGCTTAAAGGGTTGGTAATTTTGCTCATTTAATTTCATTAGTGTTTATTTGATTGGTTGAATGAGTCATTGAATGGATTATATTGGCTACATTAGGTTGGCATAATTGTTTGGTTTGTTTAATTTCATTATAGTTATTTTCTTGTTTATGCATGCTATGTTCTTAGTTTATGTTTCGCGATGTTTTAATTTTGTTACAAACTCTCAATAACTCAAGAATATAAATCTGAACTGTGTTCAATAAATGCTTTTTATTTTATCCTTGTTGTTTTAACGCAAGTTTGAAATTAATCTACTTTCTTTGGGGAGACGATCTGGCTTTTTGGGCTAATTATTACACGACAGAACTCCTATACTTGAGATAGCCTTTGCGCTGCTCATTTTGGAGTGAGTCAAGTTTTTTGCGCCGTTGCCGAGGGTCAGATTTAGTTTCAAACTAGTGGTTTCCCTTTATTTTGATTTTTCTCATAATCTAAAAAATAAAAAATAAATCATGCTCTTTTGAGTAACTTTATCTCTGTTGCATTTTTGTTTGTTTGCTATTGTATTGGTGAGTGTCTACTATTTGGATTGATGTTTGATGCCTTGGGTCAAAGACATTTCAAATAGATTATACAAAATTTCATCCAGTACTAGTAGTGATGTTCACAGCACAGAGTCAGATAGTTCTTCTGTTTCTTTTACAAGTGAGGATACTGAAAAAGATTTATACAATCCTTTTGTGGAAGAGAGTTTTGAAGAAACTATGGCTGCACCATGCACTCTTAAAGAGTGTGTAGTAGGTATATTAAAGTCATTAAGGATATGTACAATGGAGTAATGAGTGTTAAGATTATAGGTGGAGAGACTAAAGAATTTCCAAACACAATAGGTATATATCAAGGATTTGCTTTGAGCCCTTATCTTTTTGCTTTAGTGATGGATGAACTGACTACGAGTATTCAAAAAGAGGTTCCATGGTGTATGTTGTTTGTAGATGATATTGTCTTGATTGATGAAACTAGGCGTGGAGTAGAATCTAAGCTAGCTTATGAAAAAACTTTAGAATCTAGAGGCTTTAGGATAAGTAGAAATAAGACAAAATATATAAAATGTAATTTCAATCATAGTACGAGGAATATTCGAGACAAAATGAAATATGATGATGAAGAAATCAATAGCACTAGTAGATTATGATACCTTGGATCTATTATGCAAGCTGAAAGAGAAACTAAAGAAGATGTAATGTATAAAGTTAAAGCAGATTAAGGTAAAATGGAGAAGTGCTTGGAGTGTGCTATGTCATCGTAGAATGCCCTTAAAATTAAAAGGGAATGTTTATAGGACGGCTATAAGATCAGCTATGCTATATGGATCAAAATATTGGACAACTAAGAAACAATGTATCTAAACAATAAAAGTTGTCGAGATAAAAATGCTACGATGGATGAGTTGTATGACGTTGAAATATAAATTAAGGAATGAACATATTCGCGTAAGTTACGCATAGCTCAAGTAGAAGATAAGATAAGGGAGGGACAACACAAATAGTTTGGCCACTTGCAACGTGGGCCCTATCGTGCGCAAGAGGAAGAGTAAGTTATTGTGAGGGGAGGGGGTAGGGGTAGACCTAAAATAACTTGGAATGAGATAGTAAGGATTTAATAACCCTAAATTTGTCGAACAGAATTGTCCACGATCGCATAAATTGGTAGAGAGGGATTCATGTAGCCGATTCCACCTAGTGGGTCTTAAGGCTTGGTTGTTTGTTGTTGTTTGTTGTTGTTGTTGTTGTTGTTGTTGTTGTTGGTTTCTAACTTGTTTCCAAATGGCTTGTAAAACAATTTTTGCCTCGGCCTAGTGCCTCAATTGGATTTTAGATGGAGTCACAGCCAATCACAAGCCCAAAAAATAGGGACGTGACAATACCACTTTACCTAAAAGCTTAAGCTTTTAGATTGGGGGGCAACAATGTGTATCAAGGTTTAACAATCCCCCACACATGCAGCCAAACAGCATGTGGAGAGATAAACACACAATATATAACACGTATTATAGGAAATACAAAACATTTTAAATATCACATAAGAAACGCAAGCAACGAGATTAGAACCCAAGACCCCCTAGTAACCAGCTCTAATACCATGTTAGAAGCTTGCTAGGATGTTTGATACTACTAGAACTTGAAACTCTTCCTCAGACATAAACAATATATGTTGCTCTCCAATTATGCCTGAAAGTGTGGAATTTGTGGTCGTTGTGTTGGCAATGCATGGTGTATCACCATGAAGATCCTAACACTACTTGATCGAGCCACCTCCTCATGCACAATGAGTGCACTTGCTAGGGGGACCTCTACCACGTCCATCCCTTCCACCGCAACCACTAGAACCACCCCCAAGAACTTCTACCATTTGTTGTTAAGAAACCAAATCAACATGTGTTACAAAAGCACTCTTCTAATATTAAGCTCTAAGAAAAATCGAGTTATATCTTTCTTTGCTGGGAATTTGAGTAGTCCATTGATTTCCTAGAATCTCCATTTTAGGAGACGTCTTAACGATAGGGAGATGCTAGATTTGTCTTCCTTGTTATCTTTATTGAACGGAAGTAATCTTTCATCCGAGAGGGATGTTCAACTGTGGTCTTTGGATCTGTTGGGAGTGTTTTCTTGTAGATCTATTTTTGAATTTCGACTCACTCCAATTCTTCTTTCCCACTCTATCGTTTGATCCAGAAGGCTAAGGCTCCTCCAAAAATTAAGGCTTTCACTTGGTTGGTTGTGCTCAATAAAATTAATACCAATAACTTGCTACAAACTAGGAGACATTTGAAAGCTCTCTCTCCCAATGTGTGTGCTCTGTTACAAAAATTCAGAAACGGCTTCTCATCTTCTTTTGCACTATGAATATTCTTGGAGGATTTGGAATATGCTTTTTGATATTTCTAGAGGGAGCTTGGTTTGCCCTCCTTCAATTTGTGAATTGTTAGCTTTCAAAGGCTTTGGTAGGAGAAAGGACAAGGCAGTCCTATGGAAGCGTGGAATATTCGCAATTTTATAGGGACTATTGTTGGAGCATAATGCAAGCATATTCAATGGTAAGAAGTTAAACAGGGTGCTGGTTTGGGGAAAAATTCAGTATTTGGCTTCATTGTGGTGTGCTAGTTTGGGTTTTTTTTAGAGGAATTAGTTTCCACAAGTTGCATAGAGATTGGAGGAACATTTTGGAATGCTAATTTACTATCTTGTGGTAATTTTCAGCTGGTTTTACTGGATAATTCCAGGCCTTTCTTGGGGAGATGTCTCATTCTCCCTTGTGTAAATTTTCTTCCTACAAATAAAATTTTCTTTTTCCACCAAAAAAGAGAATGCATAGGACAAGTTGTGGGTGGGCACATTTTGGAGTGTCTTAATTTGTATATTTTGGCTTTATTTCTATTGAAGCAATTTTTATGGATCTAATGTTTTAGTCCTTTTGAAAGACAATGGACATATTTTGCATTTTATAATATACTATGGTTGATAGAACACATATTAGACAATAGACATCATATTTCTTAGTTATAGTGAATTGAAAATTGTGAAATACTTATTATGATATATTAACTTGAATGACACTAGTGTAAGCAGTGTTTCAATGTAACATATGTTATTACGTTTGGCAAAACTCTCACACATATTCCTTTGTGTTTCTTTTCCTTTTCTACTTCGCTTTTAAAGAAGCTAAAATACCAAAGCCAACCCAACCCACCCAATAATCAAACTGACCCAAACTACATCCTCAACAGTTCGGCTTAAGTTTGGCTTTTTGCCAAACAACAAGATAGGACCAATTGGAGTTTTAGGTCCAACATTTTGTTATCTAAAGAATTATATATAGAATGTTCATACATAATCAATAGAATGTATTTTTTTTGTTTCCAAATTTGATGCAAAAAAAAATTAAATTTGAAAAAACTTAGAATATGAAAATATGCAATTTTAATGAGAACGTTAGGTTTATGCAAATGCTAGCTATTAAAAATAAATAAATACCAAGGATGAAAGAAAATAAACCCAAAAATGATATTTTATATTTAAAAAAAATAACTAGCAATAATAAACCAACTTAACCCTGTTTGGACAATCTTAAAAAATAAATATTTTTTTCAAAAAAGCACTTATTTCAAGTACTTGTGTCAACAAGAGTGTTTGGTTCAGAGTCGAATAAATACTTATATCACAAAGTACTTTTCCAAACTACTTTTCTTTTCAGGAAAATAAGTATTTTTTTAAAAATATTTTCTAAAAAAGTACTTATCTGAAAAGGTACTTGTAATAAGTAATTTTATGCTATGTTCAAATAAGTGCTTTTTTCCATAGAGAAGTACTTATTTTCCCAAAAAAAGTACTTTACTAAGCTTCAATAAATCAAAAAAAAGGGAAACATGTAAGTAAAGGACTCAAAAACCTATTCTAGACATTCATAGCCAATCTGATAATTTAACAGCCCGTAATGGTTCTAGCGCCAATAAAGGCCATTATTATTGTGAATTGGAGGACCTTCAAGAGTTTCCTTGAAACGACCTCGAAAGAAACCAACACCTACTGCAAAGACCATTACACTCCAACTTCTAAACCTATGGTCTACACCAACATCTCTACAAAATTCAATATCACAAACTAGTTGTGGGCCCACAACTCATGTGTGTTCCATGACTCTAAAAGTCATTTATTTAGTTACAAAATGTAGTTATATATTTATTTTATTTTTTACAATAGAATCCTCATTGGTTTCTGAAGGATATTTGGGAAGAATAACCATTCTTAGTGAATTTCAGGACACACGATAACAAGAAAAATAGTAGAGTAAGGCCACCAAATTAGGAAGGCCACAAAATCAGCAAATCAAATCACCACAAAATCAAAAAATAAAATCTGCAAATCTCTCGGCTAGAAAACAAGAAACCGAAACTACTAGAAACTGAAATAGTAATTTCAGATTTTTAAAAATAAAATTTCCTAATTTATTCCCTAGAAATCCGACAACCCCCCCCCCCCCCCCCCTTTTTCAAGTTGGAGCGTAGATATCTATCATGCCTAACTTGCTTACAAAGAGCTCAAAACTAGGTATGAAAAGTCCTTTAGTGAAGATATCAACTATTTGTTGAGTAGTAGGAACAAAAGGCATGCAAACAACTCCACTATCAATCTTCTCTTTTATGAAGTGTCTATCAATCTCTACGTGCTTCATGCGATCATGTTGTACTGGATTTTGAGCAATACTTATGGCAGCTTTGTTGTCACAATACAACTTCATTGGTATGTTCACCGACATCCGCAGCTTTTTAAAAATTCTCTTCAGCCATAGCATCTCACAAACTCCATTAGCCATAGCACTATATTCTGCCTCGGCATTGCTCCTTGCAACCACATTCTATTTCTTGCTTCGCCATGTGACCATATTTCCCAGACATAAGTACAGTATCCTAATGTGGACCTTCTGTCAATAACTGAGTCTGCCCAATCTGCATCAGTGTATGCCTCTATGTTCTGTTGTGTGGTCTCTTGAAAGAGTAAACCCTTGCCTGGTGTACTTTTCAAGTATCTAAGAATCCAATAAACTGCTTCAAGATGTTCATCGTAGGGTAAACGCATAAACTAGCTTACCAAACTCACAGCAAAAGCAATATCGGGCCGTGTATGTGATAAGTAAATTAACTTTCCCACCAACTTTTGATATCGACTTGTATTCATTGGATCACCTTCCTTGTCATCTCTAAGTTTCTAATTGGGATCTATTGGAGTGTCTGCTGATCTACAACTGCTCATCCCAGTCTCCTTAAGGAGGTCAAGGACATAATTCCGTTGGGAGACAACAATCCCTTTCTTCAACCAAGCAACCTCAATTCCAAGGAAATACCTCAGAGATCCTAAGTCCTTGATCTCAAATGTTGATGAGAGGGAAGTCTTCAATTGGTTCATCTCAAGTATGTTATCTCTAGTGAGAATTATATCGTCTACATACACAATCAATATCACTATCTTCCCATCCTGTGAATGTCTTATAAACATCGTATGACCACCTTGCCCTTGAGTATACCCCTGACTTTTAACAAACTAAGTAAATTTCTCAAACTTGGCTCTTGGTGACTGTTTTAACCCATATAAGGATTTCTTCAATTTACACACCTTTGTGCCAAACTTTTCACCAAATCCTGGAGGTACATCCATGTACACTTCTTCCTCCAGGTCTCCATTAAGAAATTCATATTTTACGTTCAACTATTGCAGAGGCCAGTCACAATTAGCTGCAAGTGACAAAAAAACTCTTACAGAGTTTAGCTTTGCAACTAGGGCAAATGTCTCCAAGTAATCAATGTCATAGGTCTGAGTGAATCCCTTGGCAACCAATCAAGATTTATACCTTTCTAGAGAACCATCAAATTTATACTTGACTGTAAACACCGATTTGCACCCTCTAATTGTCTTTCCTCTTGGTAGATCAACTAACTCCCACATGCCATTTTTTTCAAGAGCTTTCATCCTCTCAAAGACAGTCTCCTTCCACTTAGGGACTTTCAGAGCATCCTGCACAGTATTAGGGATCTCCATACAAGACAATTGTGAGGTAAAAGCACAAAAAACAGGTGAGAGATTTTCATATGACACATAATTGGACAATGGATGTTGGGTGCAAGACTTCACACCCTTCCGAACAGCAATGAGAAGTTTAGAATCATCGTACTTAGGATTGGATCCAGACTCAGGTCTAGAACTAGAGCACTCAAAACTCGAAGATGAAATGGACTAAACATGAAGTAAATGCTCGGTGACGACATTACCTGGACGGGTTACGGATTCTAGATAGTGTAAAGGATTGGAAGACCCTTTCTTTCGAGTTGTCCTCTATCGCGAGTAGACAATGTCAAATGGTACCAACGCTATGTTGTTTTTTTCTATTTCTCCTTTGTTAGTCATTATAGGATCATGAAGATCATGAGATGGCACTATAGGACGACCTACCTTATCAGTATCTAAAAACCTCGACTCACTTTCTCCGGGTATAATAAAGCTTGAGTTTTTAGGTTGAATAATCAAAGTTGGAGAAGGATCATTTTGTGAGTCTTCGGTTTGGAAAAAATCATAAAACACAGCCGAATCTTTGTTTTGGTTCCCCCCTGAAGATGACGTGTAAAATAGGGATGTAATTCAAAAAATGTAACATCCATGGTAACAAAATTTTTTTTGGAAATGGGTTCAAAACATTTATACCCCTTTTGAGTGGGAGCATAACCAACAAACACACATTTTGTGGCTCAGGGTTCAAGTTTTCCTTGATAATGACTATGAATACGAACAAAAGTAGTACAACCAAATATCTTTAATGGTAAAGAAGAAGACAGCCAATATGTTGGACAAAACTTATGAAAAACATCAAAAGGTGTTTCAAAGCTTAAAACATTATTAGGCGTTTTATTTATGAGTTATGTAGCAGCAAGAACGACTTCACCCCAAAGATATTTAGGTACCTGGGAGGAATAGTGGGATTGGGTGGCGAAATGGTTTTGAAAGTACCAAGAGAGCCGATAGGATTTCTTTGGGCACTGGTCATCGCCGACTTATATGACATCGTAACAAAATAAAGAACAAAATAAAAAAAATAAAAAAGCACCTGGCTTTGATATCATGAAGGATTTTTTAGAAGAAGAATAACCATTCTTATTGAATTTCAAGAGACACAATTACAAGATAAATAGTAAAGGAAGGCCACCAAAGTAGGAAGGCCACCAAATCAACAAATCAAATCACCAAATCTCTAGGCTAGAAAACAAGAAACTGAAACTACTAGAAACTAAAATAGTAATTTCAGATTTTAAAAAAAAAAATTTACAAATTTATTCCCTAGAAATCCGACAATTTCTTTTATTAAAATAGACAAGAAAAGTAGTTGGATGGACATTTTAGGAATTTAAAAGATAACGCCTAAGGTTACTATAAAATGGGAAGTTCCCTTTCTATTAGGATGAATGATATCCTTACTTCTAGAGGAGCCTTACATTTTAAGTCCATGCACTCTCTTTCTAGCATGTGTAACACACACACATAGACACAGAAGGTGAGAGATGGTGAATAGAGATTCAAATATACATGCGTACACACATGCAAAGCCATGCACTCACACAAACATAGCCATAATTGTGCATGCACATAGTTATAGATCTATCGATATGGGTGAGTATATGCATGAATAATGGAGGAAACATACTGACCTTGAATATATAGCTTCCATTAGGATAAACATGACACTCATATAAATGCACTTTTCCTGAATCCCAATCAAGAGACTGCAAATCAAGACAACGAGTAGTCAGGAAATGATACAAGGGTGATAATAAATTATGTCACAAAAGCTTATATATAAGAAGCTAATTTTTCTAGGAAATAGAATATGTGATCCAGAAAATATCCAAGCACACAAATCTGCTTATATCTTAATTTAATGCATCGTGTGGCAAATTGATGGGAGAGAAAAGAGATAGAAGAATAAAACAACAACAACAAAACCAAGCCTTAGTCCCACTAAGTGGGGTCGGCTATATGAATCATTTTCCTCCAATTTATGCGATCATGGACCATTTCTTTTGATAGATTCAAAGATATTAAATCCTTACTCACTATCTCCTCCCAAGTTATTTTAGGTCTACCCCTACCCCTTCTACTGCCCCCCACAGTAACTAAGTCACTCTTCCTCACAGGTGCACTATAAGGCCTACGTTGCAAGTGTCCATACCATCTGAGTCGTCCTTCCCTTATCTTATCTTCTATAGGAGCTACACCTAACTTACCACGAATATGTTCATTCCTTAATTTATCTTTCAATGTTATACCACTCAACCATCTAAGCATCCTCATCTCGGCAACTTTTACTTTTTGGATATTATGTTTCTTCGTCGCCCAACATTCTGATCCATATAGCATAGCTGGTCTTATAGCTGTCCTATAAAACTTCCCTTTCAATTTTAAGGGTATTCTACGATCACATAGAACACTTGAAGAACTTCTCCATTTTACCCAACCTGCTTTAACTCTATGCATTACATCATCTTCAATTTCTCCTTCAGCTTGCATAATAGATCCAAGGTATCGAAATCTACAAGTGCTATTTATTTTTTCATCATCAAGTTTAACTTTGTCTCCAATATTCCTCCTATCATTACTAAAATTACATTTCATATATTCTGTTTTATTTCTACTTATCTTAAAGCCTCTAGATTCCAAAGCTTCTCTCCATAATTCTAACTCAGCCTCTACTCCATCCCTAGTTTCGTCAATTAATACAATATCATCTGCAAACAACATACACCATGGAACCTCCTTTTGAATACTCTTAGTCAATTGGTCCATCACTAAAGCAAAAAGATAAGGACTCAAAGCAGATCCTTGATGTACACCTATGGTAATTGGAAATTCTCTAGTTTCTCCATCTATAGTCTTTACACTAGTCATTACTCCATCGTACATATCCTTAATGACATCGGTATACCTACAACATACACCCTTTTTTTCTAAAACCCACCATAGAACTTCCCTAAGTATCCTATCATATGCTTTCTCAAGGTCAATAAATATCATATGCAAGTCCCTCTTCTTTTCCCTAAACTTTTCCATTAATCTTCTTAAAAGATAAATAGCTTCTGTGGTAGATCTCCCAGGCATAAAACCAAATTGATTTTCTGAGATCTTCGTTTCCAACCTTAATCTTTGTTCAACTACTCTTTCCCATAGTTTCATTGTATGACTCATAAGTTTAATTCCACGATAGTTATGACAATTTTGAATATCTCCTTTATTTTTGTATATAGGTATTAAAGTGCTTTTCCTCCATTCATCTGGCATTCTCTTAGTTTTTACAATTGTATTAAATAATTAGTTAACCATATAATTCTGTTATCACCCAAGCATTTCCAAACTTCAATTGGGATGTTATCTGGTCCCATAGCTTTCCCATTTTTCATCTTTTTTTGTGCAAACTTAACTTCGTTAACTCTAATTTTTCGAATAAATCTTATATTTTTAGTCTTTTCCTCATTTGACAATTCTAAATTTAAGCTTTCTATTTGGTTTTCGTTAAACGCCTTACTAAAGTAACTTCGTCATCTTTCTTTAATATCTTCGTCCTTAACCAAGACAATATCATCCTCACTTTTTATACATTTTACATTTCCTAAGTCCTTGTTCTTCCTTTCTCTAGCTTTAGCAAGTTTAAATATATCTCTTTCCCCTTCTTTTGTACCTAATCTATCATACAAACTATTAAATGATCTATATTTAGCTTCACTAACGGCCCTTTTTGCATCTTTTCTTGCCTCCTTATATTTTTCAAAGTTATCGCTGTTTCTACATTTTTGCCACGTTTTATACCAAATTCTTTTTGTCTTTATGATTTTTTGTACATCTTTATCCCACCACCAACTTTCTTTGCTATTTGAGAATCTTCCCCTTGATTCGCCTAAAATCTCTTTTGCTATCTTTTTAATAGAGCTAGCTAATCTATTCCAAAGAGTATTTGAATCTATCCCATCCTCTAAGGTCCAATCCCCATCTTTGATCATTTTATCTTTAAATTTTATTATATTTTCTCCTTTTAGGTTCCACCATCTAGTTCTCCTACACTGGTTTATTTTATCCTTTTTCTTCCATTTTTTAATGCATATATCTAACACTAAGACTCTATGTTGTGTGGTTAGACTTTCACCTAGAATAACTTTACAATCCTTGCATGATACACGATCTACCCTCCTAGTTAAAAAAAAAAATCTATTTGACTTCTATTTTGTCCACTTTTAAAGATTATTAAGTGTTCTTCTCTCTTCTTAAAGCAAGTATTCATTATACTAAAATCATATGACATAGCAAAGTCTAAGATCATCTCCCCATACTCATTTTTGTCTCCATATCCATATCCTCTATGTATCCTTTCATAATTTTTATTATCTCTTCCAACGTGTCCATTCAAATCTCCTCCTATAAATATTTTCTCAGTCCCTGGTATGCCTTGTATAATACTATCCATATCTTCCCAAAATTGTCTCTTAAGATTTTCTGCTAAGCCAACTTGGGAGCATAAGCACTAATGATATTTATTATCTCTTGTCCTAATATCATTTTGATTTTTATAATTCTATCTCTTACTCTAGTTACATCCACAACGCTATCTTTTAAGTTTTTATCTATACTAATGCCTACTCCATTCTTATATTTTTCTTTTCCAGCGTACCAAAGTTTAAAACCTGATTTATCGATTTCTCTAGCTTTCTCCCCCACCCACTTAGTTTCTTGAAGGCAAATTATATTAATTCTTCTTCTAATCATTGTATCCACAATTTTCATGCTTTTACCCGTAAGTGTCCCTATATTCCAAGTTGCTAATCTAATCCTAGTTTCCTGAACTAACGTCTTTACCTACCCACGTCCAGAATGATGCGGGAACCCTCGCATATTTGACACCGTACCCGGGCGCCGACACAGCGCGTCGCTTCGGGGCGACAACCTAGCCCACCCTCGCCCACTTTTCGCTACACCCGGGTGGTTCAAGTGCAACGCGTCGCTCGTAGGGGACGCCCCAGCAAATATTCGGTAAGGATTCATATCATAGTGATCTGACAAATTTTACGCTGGCTGTCAGCTACCTAACGCAACCCTCCTCCTTAACCCGGGCTTGGGACCGGCTGTGTGTGAAAAAATTAGGACATTTAAGTGCATCACAGGCAGAGTTAGATAGAAGAATAAGAACACACAAAATTAAAGAATGCGATAAAGAGGAGAAGAAGGGAAGATCTGAAAAGGAGATCTACTTAATTACAACCAAGGAGGTTTATACCAACTACACACCTCCTTATATAAGCTCTGAGTACATAATCACTGCTCAATAACTCATAATTGTAACAAAACACAAGATAGTCAAACTACCCAATTTACTAGACTTTTAAAAACTGCAACTCAGAAGAAGGAGGATTTGGGTCAATTTTTCAATCAAAACAAATATGTCGCAGGGTGGTTCTAGGCAAACTAAGTGCCATTGGAAAGATCTATGAGTCTACTTTCTAGTGCATCAAATAAAATGTGATATAGAGCTCTAGAGAAAGCTATGGTAATTTTCTTAAGAATGGTCTGAGCCTTTCTGAAGAAAAACGAAAATGTGCAATTACTCTTTGCAGCTTGTTGAAAATTTGCATCTCCAGTAACCACGTCACAAGTTATTAGATTAACTTCAAAGTTTAATTTTGGTCAATCCAAGTCAGGTCTACCTGGGCCTTGGGGGCACCTCCCCCCACCACAAAAAACAAAAAACAAGACATAACAAAAAGAATAAGAGAATATAAATGCCCACACCAAAGAACAGGAAAAACATACAAAACTTTTAAAAATAAGAAAAGACACAGTGTTCTTACATTTAGTAGCAGTCAAGTCCCTTATTAATGTACACTCATGTCAAGAGAACTACATCCTTTACATCATCTTATTGGGTTCACGTTGTTCCCTTTTTTATTCTATTTTTCTTTACTTCGTATATCTTTTTAGCTTTTTTCATTTTTCTTTAGGATGATAATTTATCAAGTAGTCCTCCATTTTTTATCTTTTTTTTCCCCTCAAATTGAAATTTTTTCTTTTACCAAAAAATTAAACGATCCTAAGTTTTGAAGGAAAAAAAAATCAACATCCTCTAATATTTTCATATATATATTTTATAACTAAATGTGTAGGTACCACGGAAAAGGAAAGGAATCTAACCTTATATCCTCCTGTCTAATCAAATTTAGACCCCATAAGTGGAGCTTGATAAAAACAATCAAAGTTAAGAGTTTTTTTTTTTTTTTTTCCTTCAAATCAAGTCAATCTTAAAAACACTAACTTAAGAGTTGTCTAAGGAGTATTTTGTCTACTGTATATATATTACTATAAATACAGTGAAAGGCAGCCACACTGGTAACCTTTGTGTCTCCCTCATTCTTTTTCTGTCATGTATATCTTCTCCACCATGAAACTCAACATGGTATCAAAGCCAAAACCCTAACCCCAACCATAACATATACAGCAAAAAAAAAAAAGGCACTAACGCCTGTTTCTAGTAGGTCACAGCAACACCATAGACAAGTGTGAGCAGAATCGAACAATAAATTTTAGGATCTAAACTTTTTAGTGCTGTCAATTTGGAGATTTCCTGGGCTGGGATTTCACCATCAGCCTTTTTATCCAATTTGAATTTGAACCAATCTAAAGAAATTTTTCTATGATTCTCTATGTAATTGAAAAATCCTCCATAGTGAAAGAATCCCTCGTAGTTTCTAGTTTAGTGACATATTAGTGCAATTTCTCCTAATTAGAGAGATTTGTTTGGGTTCTACCTAGATTCCTCTGCAAATATTATGCAACCTTGCTACCATTTCAACTTAGAATGATAGAAACTATTTTTGAAGTATTGCATAACTTGGAAGACCCAACCACAATGATAGGTCTCTCCCTTTATTAAAAATACATGCCAAGTACATAATGACCATAACACCTTTACTAACTGCAAAGAATGAGAATGAATCAATTGTATATTCAATTGTGTATTCTTTACATACTCGGGTCCCTATTTAACATGTACACAGAGAATAAAATATGGAAAAACAGAAGAGGACACAACCTACAATTGAGATGTGTAGTTTAGCTTCGGTGAGGGTCCTAATTTATAGCCTCTGGCTTGTGGCAAGATCTCATGGTAGGTGGTGGTGACTCACCCACCATGGTAGGTGGCCATCATTCACCAATCGTGGCCGTCATTCACACTGCTGGGCCAATCACCAACCATGGCTGTCGTTCACACTGGTGATCGTCATTCCACACTCCCCCTCAAGTTGGATCATAGATATTGATCATGTCCAACTTGCAAAATGCCTGTCCACTTCTATATGTTTAGTCTTATCGTGCTAAAAAGGATTATGAGAAATACTAATGGCGGTTTTGTTGTCGCAATAGAGTTTGATGGGGAGCTCTACTATGATGTGTAGTTCTTCCAAAAGTTTTTGTAACCATAGCCCTTCACACATTCCTTGTGCAATAGCTCTGAATTCAACATCGGCACTGCTTCTGGCTACCACACTCTGCTTCTTACTCCCCCATGTTACTAGATTTCCCCAAACATAGGTACAGTAGCCGATAGTAGACCTTCTGTCTTCAGCCGATCCTGCCAAATCCGCATCTGTGTAGATCTCTACCTTCTTACCGTCACCTTTCTTGAAGAATATTCCTCGCCCTAGAAAGCCTTTCACATATCTGAATATACTGCTTCTAGGTGACTCTCCTTTGGTGAGTGCATGTGTTGACTGACCACACTTACAACGAAAGCAATGTCAGGTCTAGTGTGAGAGGTTGATCAATCTACCTACTAGTCTTTGATATCTCTCCCTATCCACAGGCTTTCCTACATCTTCCGTTCTTTTTCCTACCTTGATAGGATTATCGCTTGGTTTACAACCAAGCATGCCAGTCTCGGTCAAAAGGTCAAGTACATACTTTCTCTGGGAGACACTAAATCCCTTCCTTGAAGTGGCGACCTCCATTCCCAGGAAATGTCGCATTTGACCCAAGTCTTTTACCTCAATCTTTGTGGCTAAGATCTTCTTCAATCTCTCCACCTCTCCTGTGTCATCTCCAGTGAGAATGATGTCATCGACATACACAATCAGGATGGTCCTTCTTCCCTCATTGGACTGTTTGAAGAACATAGTGTGATCTAACTACAACTGTTGATATCCTTGATTCTTTATCACCTTTGCAAAACTATCAAACCACGCCCTTGGTGATTGCTCGAGTCCATACAGGGTTTTCTTCAATTTACACACTCTGCTTTCTTCTCCCTCCTTGCAAAATCCTGGTGGTAGCGTCATGAACACTTCTTTAGCTCACCATTCAGAAAAGCATTCTTGATGTCAAATCGATGGAGTTGCCAGTCCAAGTTTGCTGCCAAGGATAAGAGAACCCGTATAGTGTTCAGCTTTGCTACTGGTGCAAACATCTCGGTGTAGTCCATACCGTATGTCTGAGTGAACCCCTTTGCCACAAGGCGGGCTTTTTATCGTTCTACTGCACCATCAGCCTTTTACTTTACTGTGAACACCCACTTACAGCCCATTGGTTTCTTCCCCCTTGGCAAAGTCATCACCTCCCAAGTTCCATTCTTTTCTATTGCCCTTATCTCTTCAATCACTGCCCCTCTCCACTTTGGAATCTCCAAGGCTTCTTGAATGTTTTTAGGAATCTGGATTCTATCAAGGTTAGAAGTAAAAGCACGACACTTGGCAAAAAGAGCATTGTAAGATACAAATCTTGAGATAGGGAGGAGAGTACATGAACGACGTTGTTTTCTAAGAGCAATGGGTAAGTCATGTTTTATCTGGTCGGGATTGGAGTCGGACTCATGAGGAGTTGGAACTATCACCGATTCTGACTCTTTTGGTGCTTCGGAAGTGAGTGTCTCATTGGACTTCAATTTTGGCCTCCTTAAGTAGACAAGTGTTTCCCTATTTGTTTGTATCTCCGCCATGGTTTTAAATCGCGGTAGCGGGTAGCGTAACGTAATGGTAACGGGTGAAACGGGAAGCGGGAGTAGCGGATGTTACATAACGGGAAGCGGGTGAAACGATCGTGAATTTTTTTAAAGCACGCACAACCTTGTGCATATTAGCATACTTGCATGTTTTAAACTTTTAGCCCTTCTTAGAAAGAGTTCTAGTGTATTTTGGATCCTTTAGTCCGAGTAATTAAGTTATTTGGTAAGGGCAACAAGTTTAGATTTGTTTTATACCACCATTGATAGAAAAATTACGTGTGTGTGTGTGTGTGTGTGTGTGTATAAACTTCTCATTTTTCTTATCTGTGATAAATTCTTATGTGTGCTAAATTAATTAATAAAACAAAATACATTGTACACTCCATTAATTTGTTAGACACATAAGACATATTAATAATACAAATATAAAATAGCTAGAAAAGAAAGAAGGTTGAAGTTGAAAAATATAGAACATAAATATCACATTACTAATATTATCAAAATAAAATATTTTCCTAACAAGTTAGTATTTTCAAATTGTTAATTAATGCATCTATTGCGAGTATTTAAAGAAATAGTAAATTTTGTATCATTGTCATCCTCTTTATAATCTTTTCTCCCCCTTGCACTTGGTACATTGAGAATGATATATGAAAGAGAGGGAAAAAGTGAGAAGAAAAGGTAAAAAATAAATTAATTTTTTGGTATAACAATCCTGTAGCGGTTACGTAACGGCCGTAGCGGCCTTTACGTAATGGTTGCGGTCCGTAACGGCTGCTACGGCCGTGATTTTGCTTCCTACTAATTTCGCAGTGTGTAACGGTATCGGTAATTCAAAAACCGTTACGTAACAGCGTTACATAACGGTCGCGGCCTTTATTTAAAACCATGATCTCCGCATCTCCCCCTGAGCTCAAGTTTCCTTCCATACTAGGCGAAGAAGTAGATATAGGGTATGGAGTGGTCTCGAAAACAGCAATATTGACGTAGTTTGAGTTTGAGGGTCGAGCTTTACTCAAGGACTCCCCCTGAAGCGAGTAGTAGGGGGTATGTTCAAAAAAGGTGACATCCAGACTAACATAGAGTTCCTGGGAGATCCTGTCATAGCATTTGTAACCCTTCTGTGGGAGAGTAACCAAGAAAGATACATTTAAGTGCTCTGGGATCCAATTTGTTTCGCTTGGGCACGTGAATGTGGACAAATACAGTGGACCCAAAGACACGAAGCGGAAGATGTGAGTCGAGCCTAGAATTGGGAAAAGTCTCTTGGAGTTTTTGGAGCGGAGTTGGCAAGGGATAGGACTCTGTTAGGCATTCGGTTAATGGGGTATGTAGCTGTCAAAATTGAGTCACCCCAAAATTTTGTTGGCATGTGAGAGGTGAACAACAGGGCACAAGCAACTTCAAGGATATGTCGATTTTTCCGTTCAGCAACCCCATTTTGTTTAGGACGCAAGAGCTTTGATGGATAATACCATTCACTTGAAGATACATGCCCAAGGAGTGATTGAAATACTCAATACCACTGTCAGTACGAAGGATTTGGATTTTTGTGTGAAACTAGGTTTGTATCATAGAGTGAAAATTCATGAAGATTGATCAAACCTCAATTTTATCAGTCAATAAATATACCCAACACAGACGAGTGTGATCATCAATGAAAGTAATAAACCATTTTGTATGGGTCCTATTAGGAATACGAGAAGGTCCCCATAGATCACTGTGAATTAGACTAAATGGCATGGATGGTTTTTACTGAGATCTAGGAAAAGCAGTACGATGATGTTTGGCAAGTTCACACACTTCACACTGAAAATCCAAGGCAATTTTATTCGAACATATTGAATGAAATAAGTGTTGCAAATACTGAAAACTAGGATGTCCCATCCTTTTGTGCCATAACAAAAGTTCACTTTCCCTAGGACTAGATGCAAAATTACAAACAGTAGGAGGATGCGGTCCGTTCACATTAGCTTTGTCGAAGTAGTAGAGCTAGTCACATTCCTTAGCACTGCCAATCGTCTTCCCCAATGATAGGTCCTAAAAGACACAATGAAAGGGTAGGAATTTAGCTAAGCAATTAGATTGTTTGGT
Source organism: Malania oleifera (assembly GCF_029873635.1). Classification (NCBI taxonomy): domain Eukaryota; kingdom Viridiplantae; phylum Streptophyta; class Magnoliopsida; order Santalales; family Ximeniaceae; genus Malania; species Malania oleifera. Next base: position 91,768,485 of record NC_080422.1, read on the forward strand.
CAACTGACTAATAGACAGCAAATTGCACGATAAATTAGGAACATGGAGGACAAATTCAAGAGTAATAGATTCAGAAATACGAATACTCCCTTTGCCAGCTGTTGGCCTAACATGGCTTTCGAATCTTGTTTTGATGATAACAAATAAAGGATAATTTAACATGTTTTTGTTTAAGTAATGACATTTCAGGAAACATTGTATGACAAAGTTCAAAAGTATCAAAGAAATGAAAGTTCAAGATCACAAGTACTATAAAGCCATACTCCATCAACAAAGTGATCAAAAGAAAGCTCAAGAGAACCAAGATGTCCAAAACATATGGAAGCCTAAAGATGACTCAAGCTCAAGTCTAAGAGGATTCAAAGCAAAGACAAAAATGAAGGCTTCAAGCTTAGAGTGTTTAAGTCTTTAGGATCATTTATGTAAATACTTTATTACAAATATCATTTTGAAATGCTTTGAAGCTCATTAGGGGTTGTCATGGACTTAGAGAACTTATTTTAAACCCCGGAAAATGCTTTTTAAAAGTAACAAAGCAAGATGGCTAAGAGGTTTGAAACTAAACGGAAAAAATAGGATTTATAATTGTTCAGGCGACTGAACTTTTAACCTCAGACGCCTAAAGATTTTCCTGGACAAATTCTGAATAGGCAATGTAGGCCTAGGTGCCTGACCCTTGCAACCTCAGGCGCCTGACCATGTTTTAAAGCAAAAAATTCACAGTTTTCAGAAACTTCAGGCTACTGACCCCGAAGCCTCAGGCGCCTGACCACTATTAACGGGTATATTTTTTAAAAAGTTTTAAAATTCAAATTTATATTGCTTGTGCCCCAAACTTTGTATAAACTTAGGAAACACTCCAAGTAACTTGGGCAACACAAATTAAACTCTTTTTGAGCCTATAAATACATGATTTCTCTAATCAAGTAAGTACCAAGCATTGAAAATTTGTTTTCAAGTCATATTGCTCTTTCTCTCTCAAAGCTCTCTTGCTCACACTTTCATACTGAGAAATGCTGAGATATTCTGAGTTTCTGATCAATCTTCTTTGAGCTCAAACCTCTGATTTACTTATCCATATCAAGAGAAGAATTCTGGTGAATTAATTCTTGACCTTCATTCAATTTCTTTTGATATTTGTTAGAAGTATATTAGCTGAGCTTTATTTGTACTAACTAGCTCTACCTGAGAGCATCTCTTGTACAAAAGAAATCTTTTCTTGTTTCCTTGTTTCTTTGACGGTTCAGGTTCATTGGATCATTGTAACCGAGCATAGGGTATCGCTTGGAGAGGGGGCTCCACACTAAAGAAGGGATTGTAAACGATTTGTTCCGCCTACAAAAGAACGATTTAGTGGAATCCTTAGGTGGTCTTGCCTAAGGCAAGGACGTAGGCTGGGTATAAGCCAAACCTCGTAAAAATCTCGATCTCACTCTCAACCTTTACTCTTTAAATTTTCAGCATATATAAATTGTGTTTCTAAGTGCAGGTTGCTGAAAATTAAGATTGAGAAAAACTTTTAATTTAAGAAAGTACGTTGATTAATCTTTTGCGGAAATTTTGGTTAAAAGAAGTGCTCTAATATTCATTCATACAAGGCTTTAATTAAAACTCTAAACTGAGTTTTTGCAAACGCTGAAATAAGGAAGTGCTGCAGCTCTTAAAATTGGTTAAGTATCTTGTGTGATTGATTGATTGTTATTGTTAAAGGTATTTGGCTTGTGATTGATATTGAGTGCGGATTGTGGTTGGTTTAATTGCGCATTTAAAATCAAAACATTCTTGTGTTTTCTAAGTATACAAAAGATTGTGAATTTGTAAAAAGGCTTAAAAGAATTTATAAACCCAATTCACCCCCCCCCCTCTTGGGACTACACCTTAACTTTCACTAGCGACAGGGGATCGAGTCTCATATACAATTTTGATTTTTAAATTACCAGCACAAGATGAGTATGTTGAAAATAAATGATGAGCATCGATCATATGGTCAGATGCACCAGAGTCAATAATCCAAGGGGTAAAATGAGGAGTGGTACTAAGGGTTGTCAAAAAAGTGCCTTTGTGGGCTAAAGAGCCAAATGACATAGTATTAGCGGACTGACTTGAGGCTTGGAAATTGGAAAATAGCTTATATATTTTCACAAGTTTGGTCGGAATTAAATCCCCCACTAGAAGTTGTCGGGCCATTGGCTTCTGTGGGTATTTTTTTTGCCTAGGTTTCAATGGAGGATTGATGACCATGGGCTTTATTGGGCTGTCTGAGCTTCCAATCCACAAGCTTGCCATGTAAGGTCTAGCAGGTGTCTTTAGTATGGCCCATTTTTTTGCAATGCTCACAATAGGGCCTTCTGGACAGTTTTGGACTGGATCCAGTATGAGGCCCATGAGTTATAAGAGCTTATGCCTCGGGCCCAGACTTGTTTTGCTCCTTCAACATCACGTTCCTCCTACTTTCCTCACGCTGAACCTCAAAGAAGGCTTCTTGGATGGAGGGCAGCGGCCGGCAACTTAGAATCCTGCTCCTGACGTTGTCAAGCTCTGGGTTCAGCCCTGCCAAAAATTCAAATACTCTCTCGCTCTCCATCTTCTTCTTGAAACGTACATTGTCATAAATTCAGATCAAGACATGCGAATAAATTTTGCATTTACTGCAAGAAAGAAAAAAGGCACATCAAGGCTCACTATTACATGTTGAATAATAAGAATAAATAGAACAAACAAGGCCAAAATCAAAGAAAAAATAAGAAAGAGACTGAAGCAACTGTCTCAATAATGAATCTAAAGGTGTGGGTGATGGATTCAGCAAGCTCATTTCACACATGTCTCAGACTCCCAATACTGATTGGTTTTCCTCATATGAAACAATCACTAGTGGGATTGTATTGATGGGCAACAATTCAGCTTGTAAAATTGCTGAAATTAAAATGGTATGAATGAAAATGCATAATGGTGTTATAATAACTTTCACCGAGGTTTGACAAGCTCCAAATTTGAAGAAGAATCATGTTATGCTTGGAGCCCTAGATTCCAAAGGGTACAAGTACTCCCCTAAATGTAGAGTTATAAAGGTCAGCAAAGGTGCACTTGTTATTCTAAAATCAAAGAAATTACCTCCTAATGTATATGTCTGCAAGGTGCTATAGTTTCCAGTGTTGCTGCTGTTTCTCAATCCTTTATCAAGTTCTGATATTACCAAATTATGGCATATGAGGTTAGGGAATACAAGCAAGAAAGAGGTAACTTTATGGAGCGAAAGAGGTCTTCTTTGCTGCCAAAGTATAGGTAAGATAGAATTTTGCAAACATTGGATGTTTGGAAAGCAGAAGAGTCACTTTCAACACGAGTATGAGGTCAGATGAAGTATTCCATTATGTCAACTAATGGAAAGCAATGATCAATAAACAAATTGAAAAGAAGATCAAGCAACCTAAAGATGATAATGGATTGGAATTTTACTCACTCAAGTTAGAAGAATTTTGCAAAAATGAAGGCATTTTTAGGCATAAGACAGTTAGACATGCCGCCACAATAAAATGGGTTAGCTGAGCTCATGAATAAAACCCTATGCTCTCAAATGCTGATTTATCAAAGGATTTTAGGGCAAAGGCTATTTCTACTACTTGCTATTTAATAAATTGTTCCCTTTAGAGTTCAAGACCCCATAAGAGGTATGGTCTAGTAAATCTATTTATTATTCTAATCTGAAAATTTTTTAATATCCTATCTATGTGCATGTTAGTGAAAGAAAATTAGAGCTAAAATCCAAGAAATGTATTTTTCTTGGATATGCAACCGAAATGAAGGATCATAGAATTTCATGTCCTGATTCCAAGTCACCCAAGTTTCTTTTTCCTTTTGTAGTAAATGAAGAATTTTCATTAATAGAATAAGAATATATAGCCAGGAGAATAAGACATCTCCATTACATAGTCTAGAAAATCCAAATAAAAAACACAAAGTAACAACTTGAAAACTAAAAACCAAGAAAGAGAAAAACCAACAAGAACTAACACTCCAACACATAACGCCAATCGCGCCGAATATCAGAAAAGCTCAACCCCTCTTAAAATTTCCCTACGCCACACACCAAAGAGAAGCCAAATAATATATCTTTTTCCAAACCAACAAATGAGATGACTTTTGCCCTAGACAAACACGCAGATTACGCTCCATCCACATCCCTACAACAAGGTGACCTAAGCCGACCGCCACCGACGATAATGGCAATCGTCGTGGTTTCTTCATTTTGGGGCCTTTTTATGCCTTCTAAACCTACATACAGGGTCTTCTGACCCTACTCGGGCAACCTAGATCCTCAAAAGCTCATCATGCACACACAAACTACCCTAAATCATGCATTCTCTGGCTATTCACAACCCTCTCTAACCTAGACCCAACTTCAAACCAACATAGTGTCAAAAAAACCTAAGCTTGGAGCCATCTTCATATCTGACTCTATTTGGACTTGTCCATGAACACAAGCAACAACGGCATGTTGTAAGGGACTAATTTTGTGTAAACATGCCCTACAAACTAGAACTTTAACACAACATATGTTATAAAAATTGAATTTTTGCCTCACACATGAAGAACATCATAAAGATATCAACTTTAACATGCAAATAAAGGGATTTAGGAACCATTCACATATGCGTACCCTCAATCTTGGAGCCAAAACTCATAAAATCATGTAAAGAAGTATGAAGATTGTAGGTTTATCTTATTCTTCTTCAAAGTTTGATTCTTTCAACACCTTGAGCAAACTTTTGCTTTCTTCCTTCAGCTTGAATCATCTTTCTTCAAGCTTCAAGCCTCTTTTCTTCAATGGATTCTTCCTTGCTCTCTTTTTCTTCCTTTCTTCTCTTGCTCTCAAACTCTCCCTTCTTCTCTATAGGAGTGAATGTGCACTCCTTGTGGCTCAACATGTGTTTGTGGCCAAGAGCCATAGCCGCCTTCTTATAGAAAATAAAAGAGCTTGCCTTAGCTTCCAATTTCCAAAAATTCTCTTTTAGGACAAAGAAACCCCTTTTGTTTTAGGACAAAGAAACCCGTTCCATGTCCTATAAAGGTATTTAGCAACAAGTTTTAGCTCATTCAAGGAAAAGAGCTTATCCTAATCTAGGATAACTCCTCAATTAACTCAAAGGCTAATTAAATGTCAAAAAGTGAAATTAGGCAACCCAAATTTGAATAACACAATACGGTCTACGGCAAGAGGAAAAGGGCTTGAATTAGTTTTTCTTGATCATTTATCCTCCCCTATTCTTCAATAAGTTCAATATGGACAAAATTAGGAGTCTACACAATGCAAGAAAAGATGCGAAGTAGATTCTAAGCAGTTAAAACAAAGCACGCATATATTTGGAGAGAGAGCCTTTGAATCCCTTCTAATATGCACCAACTAATTAGTATTTATCCTATTAAGCACAACTAAGAAAATAAAAGCTTTGATTTTAGGGGGGATTTCGGCCCCTCCAAATTGTTTTGTAAAGTGAGAAGGAAAAGTTGGTGCTAACAAAGAATTCACAAAAATATTTGCAACTGACTAAGGATCTGCTTTGAGCTCTTATCTTTTTGCTTTAGTGATGGACCAACTAACTAAAAGTATTCAAAATGAGGTTCCATGGTGTATGTTATTTGCAAATGATGTTGTATTAATTGATGAAACTAGGGGTGGAGTAGAAGCTAAGTTAGAATTATAGAGAGAAGCTTTGGAATCTAGAGGCTTTAGGATAAGTAGAAATAAGACAGAATATATAAAATATAATTTCAATATTAGTAGGAGAAATATTGGAGACAAAGTTAAACTTGATAATGAAAAAATAAATATCACTTGTAGATTTCGATGCCTTGGATTTATTATGTAGGCTGAAGGGAAAATTGAAGATGATGTAATGCATAGAGTTAAAGCAAGTTGGGTAAAATGGAGAAGTGCTTCAAGTGTGCTTTGTGATCGTATAATACCCTTTAAAATTAAAAGGGAAGTTTTATAGGACAATTATAAGACCAGCTATGCTATATGGATAAGGATGCTGAGCGACAAAGAAACAAAATATCCAAAAAGTAAAAGTTGTCTAGATGAGAATGCTTAGATGGATAAGTGGTATAACACTGAAAGATAAAATAAGAAACGAACATATTCGCGGTAAGGTATGTGTAGCTCCTATAGAAGATAAGATAAGGAGGGATGACTCAGATGGTATGGACACTTATAACGTAGGCCACATAGTGCACCAGTGAGGAAGAGTAAGTTAATTACTATAGGCGGCAGTAGAAAGGGTAGGGGTAGACCTAAAATAACTTGGAATGAGATAGTAAGGATTTAATAGCCCTAAATCTGTCAAAAGAAATGGTCCATCGCCGCATAATTTGGTGGAAAAAGATTCATATAGTTGACCCCACCTAGTGGGACTTAAGGCTTGGTTTTGTTATTTTTTGTAGCATTTGCAAGATTAAACCCCCGAGGGATCCAATAGTTAAGATCGTCTATCCGCTTCCTAGGATACCCAACAATTATTCAAGAGGACCAACAATGAAAATAACTCATTTGTTTCCCTATCGTTCAAGAATCTCTTAAAAAAATTTCCAAGGTGGTAAAAGACCATCTTGATCAACAAGGAAATAGGAAATGGGATCATTTTCTCCTTAGCTCAACTGAAATTGGCAGAGGTGGACAAGACAAAATTCCCTAACCAAAGGTCTTTCCAAAAACAAATACTACACCCCTTCTCCAACAAAAATTTAGTATGGGGAATAAAGTGAGGGTAAAAATGAGAAATAATTTTCTCCAAACTTTCCAAAGAACATCTAGAACCCAAATTGGTATTCCATCCATTCTCATCAAGTCCAAAGTTGCTTTTAATAACTTTATGCCACAAAGAAGAATCCTCTAAAGGGAATTGCCAAACCCATTTGGTCAAGAGAGTCATGTTTTCTAGAAACCAAATTTCCAAGACCTAAACTGCCCACATGTTTAGACCTACAAATCATCTCCTTAAGCGTTCTATGGCTCCAATGGCAGAGGCAACTCAGGTCTCTTTGGCGGATGGACGTGTAGTGAAGGTATAACAGAGTGAGCTAGGTTGCCTAACCATCAATTTGGACTTAGGCCAGATTTTGCGAATCCATGATTTTAAAACTTGGTAGTTTGAGAAAATGGGTGATGAGTCCAAACATCTTTAGTAGTGATATGGCCCAATTTCTAGCCCAATGGAACTTGAATAAAAGCACGCAATGTCTTAAAGCTCGTAGTAGTTCAGATCTCAATGGGCTTTCTGGCCAAGCCCAAGATTCTAATTATGACAAAGAAGGAAATGAGCTCACTGCACAGTTCAAAAATGGAATGTTTAAGCCTAGTGCAGCAAACTCTCATAAGGAGACACCCCTTCCCCTTCCACAAAGGGGTTTAACACTTCATTGTAGGAAAGGGATTCCAAGTCTTCCACTATGCAACACAAGGAGATTGATAGGGTGAATCTCGCAAGGTAGCCTCCAACAAAGGTAAGTAGCAACTTGGTTAGTTTTGGGAACTCAACAGGTCTTGTGCTTTTGGCTCAAGTGGGTAGCTGTCAAGATAAGGGCTTGATTAAAAAGTTGGCTTCAATGTTGGCACAAGAAGGGGCTTGCACTAAGGTTCACCGAGGTAGTTTGTGGTACAAACAATATACAGAGGTTGGTCGCTGATGAAGGGGTAATTCTTCTAGTAAAGGAAGGAGTTTGAAGAAGGTTTAAGTTCACTGAGTTGACGAGCATGATATTCTTATATGAAAATAGGGGGAAAAAATAATAGTAAGTGTTGAAACTTCTGTGTGTGTGAAATCCTAGAATCTTCAAAAGGGAGATACAATTGCCAAGAGTAAAAAGGACAACAAAAAGGGGAAATGGGCTGATGTATTGAATAAAATCATGATGATATTAAATGATTTGTGGATGAGGGTGGTTTGCTTTTGGATAAGATTCGAGATTAGTGTAGCTATGTTTCTAAATCATCTAATTTATTTGGGGATTTATCATATATGGTGCCATCTTCAAAACTGGAAGGGTTAGATGGCACTTTTATAATTGAGAAAGGTTTGGGTAAGGAACAACATGTAAGGAAGGGATTTAGACCATTCCAATTATTGAAGTTGACCAAAAGGATTTAGAAATTCTATGATTGATGGATGAGATGGGTTTGTGGTTTTCCAGTCCCGAAGGTAACGAATAAATGCAATTCTCTTGGATGGATATAAAAAGAAATTGAAAAAGGAACAGTGTGCATTAGCAAACTTGAAGTGTTTAGTGAACTATGAGGACAAGGGCCTCAAGAGCAGGTTTCTTATGTGACTGTTAGTTTTTATTTTAAGCATTTTTTTTTTTATCTCATTGCAAATTAACCATCCTCTTTTATATTGTAATCTCCTTTTCCTCCCTTAACATATCTTCTTCTTTTTATCCAAAAAATATATATGTATATACTAGAAGAGAATATGCTATTTTATTAATTATGTGGTTTCAGCAGGGAGATTTTTGGCTTTCGTGCATTTCTTTTTTTAACAATTCAAATATAAGAGGGCAGACCTAGAGCTCTACATATGCTCAAGGAAACTGCCATTTAATCTTTCCTCTTCTTTTCTTCCTCCACCATTCTCTTCTTCTCTCCTCCCTCTCTAACTTTACAACATGGTATCAAAGCATTGATCTCCTCCAAATCTGATTTTCTTTTCTTATCTTCCCATAGTAAGTTCTCAATCTGATCTAGCTGGTTTGAGAGTGTTTAGGGATACTCTTCCTCTTAGTTAGACCATGCAACATCCATGGTAGGAGGTTATGTGTCTCTTTTGGTGGTTTGCTGATGTGAAGTCAGTTATACTCTGTTTCTGGCATATTAATGTTGCTATTCACTCTTCACAGGCTGGTATCAGTTATTACTTCGTTTCTGGTTTGCTGATGATACCGTTTTGATGCTGTGTGTGTTCATGATTGATTGTTTGCAACCTTGTATTAATTTCTGGTTGGTTTTGTTTGGCATTTTATGATTCTATTTCATGTTCTTTCCGGCACTCACTACCAGTAGCTGCCAGCCATAACGCCTGTAATTGTTGTCAAGTTAGAAGACCAGGTTGGAGGCAATATGAATGGCAGCTTGGTTATCACACCCAACTCCATAGCCTGAGAATGTGGAAAACCCAATTCTTCCAACATGTTCTTCGACCAAAACAAGTTCACATGTAGTGTAAGCTATGGGCCTATACTCTAATTCAGCACTTGACCTAACCACCACACTTTGTTTCTTCTCTTCCAAGAAACCAAATTACCCCCAACAAAGATACAATATCCAGTTGTAAGATCTTCTATCAGAAGGTGACCCAGTCCAATCTACATCTGTATATTCTTGAACATAAGTGTGACCCTAATGCTGATATAATAGGCCTCTTCTGAGTGCACATTTAAAATATCTCAACATGCGAATTATAGCACCCATTCCAACTCTTTTTTTCCTTTATTTTCATATATTTGGAAGGCTCAAGCTTCCCCAAAGATTAAGGCTTTCATTTTTTGATTGTGCTTAATGAATCAATACTAATAATTTATTGCAAATTAGGAGACCTTTAAAGGCCTAATCTCTGGATGATTCTGTGCTTTGTTATTTGAAAATTCTGTGAGTTGCCTCCTCATTTGTTCTTACATTGCGATTTTGCTTGGAGCATATGTAGCAGGATCTGTTTGGGAAGTAAGAAGTCCCTTTAAAATAATTTATTTGGCATGCTCGGTGAAACTTGGGTCTCTCCAACGACAGTGGACAGAATGTTGGTTATCTCATTTGAGGGCTTCGGAAGGAAAAAGGATAGGACTGTTCTGTGAAAATGTGGAATTTTTGCAGTGTTTGTGGGGTTTATGGTTGGAGCAAAATGCACAAATTCTTTCAAGGATAAAAGTGAGCAAACTACTGGTCTGGGAGAAGATTCACTATCCATAGCTTTAAGGGAAGGGAGCTTTTCGGTGATACAGCAAGATTGGAGAAATTTTTTGCTTTGATATTTCAAATTTTTAAGGGAAGATATGGAATTGTGTATGGCAAAAGTTGAAGAGTACTTGGATTTAAAATTTATGAGGACATTGACAGCATATGTAGGGAGAATGCCACAAGCCAAACTTGTTCAAGGTATTATGCTTGCCCGTGACTACTTGTTTTGCGCACATGGTATTGGTAACCATCATGCAAATACTAGTGTAGGTTTTATTCATAATTTGAGTAAATACTTTAGTGAAAAGGCTAAAGTAAAGGTGAAAATGGATTTGAAGTAGTGTGGCAGCTGCTATGCAGGCAATAAGATGAGAAAGCGACTCAAAGTAGTAAAGTCCACAAGCCTCACATCCTGTGCCAATTGTCTTCCTCATCTTCAAATCTTGAATAACCACAGAATCAGGAAAGAAGTCCATAGAACAATTTGGTGACTTTGTAAACTTACTAACAAACATGAGATTGAGAGGAGATTTAGGACTCTATAAAACAAAAGAAAGAAAGATAGGAGTAGGATTTATTGATCATATCCCTTTAACTGGAGTAGTGGACCCATCAAAAAGGGTAACTTGATTTTGATTTTAGAATATTAGGGGGCAGAAAATAATTTGGATACGCCCATCATATGGTTAGCCATGACAGAGTCAATGACCCAACGCTTAGTGGGAGAGATACCAGATGACATATAAATTATAGGATCACTTTTCTAAGCAAATGGTGCAATGCGATGAGATGCTTGTTGGGATGCCTATACTGCAAAGACCTTGAATACTCTACATCTGAGACTATTATTGCACAATGTTCACTCAAACAAGTGCTTGATGGGGGAAACATACTTTTTGGATTTGGGAACTCCATCCCAGAACACACAGCCTCTATACAGAAGCTAATCAGAAATACACAGCAAACAACATCCTCCTTGAATTCATGCACTCCATCCCAACATCAGACAATCAAATCAAACCACAAGCACACATTGAACAACATAAAAATGAAATCAATAACACATCAATACCACTGTTTCAGGCCTCAATGAACTCAAAAAACATTGACCAACGGCTCCATGCATTAGCAAACAATCATTTCCAAAATGCTGCACATGAGCAACTAAAAAGGTGACATCTTTGGACAAAAAAGATGACAAACAACTTGGTATTATGGTGTAGATAAGGATTCAAGGCATTCGAGAGGAAATTGGAGTAAAATGACTGTTCAAAAAACTCTCACGTGCCGGCGCATGGGGTCAGCACTGCCAGTTTTCGGCCAGCGCATGGCAGCATGTGGATGCCATGGAGCCTCCTCTGGCTGTGAAATTTTGCAGGCTGGCAGATCAGCAGGTTCTGTGGCTCGCTATGTGGTTGATTTTGCAAAATAGAAGGTATTTCTTGAGGTTTTGAAGAGGACAGCAGTGTCCAGGATTTGTCTGGTGCAGCTTTTTTCCAGAAACTCCTGACCCTGCTCCTGGACTTCGATGATGCGGATGATCCTTCTACGGCAGCAGGTTTGCATGGTATTATGATGTTTAGGGTTTGATTTACTAGTGATCATGCAATTAGGGTTAAGGTTGGATCTTGCTCTGATACCATGTTGAATTATTAAGTAAAATGGAAGACATCATCACAATGATAGGTCTCTCCCTCTATTTACAAGTATATGTCAAGTACACCCCAATGACCAAAACACCCTTAATTACTCACACTTACTAATATAACATTAAAACACACTAATAATGCTAAATGAACATTAACTAACATCAGTTCTGTGGCCATAGCCGCGTCTTAAAAGTTATGGATCTTTGAAGTTCTAAATTGCTGTAAGTTTTGGATGTTTTACGTTCGAAGAACTGTTTTGTGCTAGTGTGTGTTGCTTGAACTTTTCTCAAGCTTTTTCTCGTAACAATTCAACCATGGTTCGCATTGCCTCTAACCATGGTAGAGTTTTGAAGGATGAGGACAAGATTTGGAAGGTAATCATCACAGCAGTAGTGTGTTAGGGATAGGAGTTTGTCATGTCAATTCTTGCATTTGCACACATTGTGGCAAGGGCAATCATACTATTAATGATTGAGATTTTCTTGGGAAACTGAATTAGGCCAACAAGTCTCTCCCTAAGGGTGATTCTTGACATTTCAAATGCACATAGCCACTCCTCTGGAAAATTAAGTACATCATCTACCATGTGCCAAGAGGCAGCATAACAATCTTGTTTGATTGTCAACAACTACAAATTCAACTTTCTACACCTAGAGTTACTGTGGCCAATGGCCTATTTAGATACTGTCGGCATCGGAAGTATTGATTTTGGTGCTCCTGCCATATAGCAAGTAATCCTAATTTGTTTCAGTTCTTGAACCCCCCACTTTACACTCAAAGGTTATTTTTGCTAATGCTTCAGTTACACCAATTTCTGGTTGTGACAATATTCTCGTATTTCCTATTATTCCTCTTACCTCTATCTTATATGCACCTAAATTTCTCCTAAACCTATTACCAACTATCAATTAACTACATCTCATAATTGTTTTGTGACCTTCTTTCCTTCTCATTTTGTTATTCAGGATCTTAAAATAAAGAAGAGGATTGGTGAAGAGCTTGAGAGGGATGGCTTGTACCATTTTTGTTCAATTTTTTTTATAGTAAAAGAAAATTTTCATCAATAGAATAAGAATATAGAGCTAGAAGAATAAGACATCTCCTTAACATAGTCTGGAAAATAAAGGTAAAAATTATAAAGAAGTCTATTTTTTTTCAATTAAAAAAGCATATTAGAACATATTTTCATCTAGAGTCGAGTCTCATAGTAAATCATTGTTTTCTTTTATTCATTTAGATAATTGGGGTCTGTAGAATCAAAAATTTGACCAGTCTCAATGTGGATAATTTATTCATGACTCAGATCTATCAATTAAAAGATCATTTGGACCAATTATACAATCTCTGAGGCTTTTGTGTAAGGGATTGACATATAAATGTAATAGAAGTTGCCGTGTAGATTGGGTTGGCTTTGTTGATGATCGAAGGTCTACTATTAGATACCATACATTTATGGTGTAGGAAGAAACAAACTCTTGTAGAAAGAACAAGTGCTAAGGCATAGTAGCAAGCTATATCTTATACTATGTTGTAAAGCTGGAGATGGAGGAGAGGAGAGAAGGAGAATAAGAAAAACAGAGGCAGCTCCAGGTCTGCCCTCTTATATATTATTAGTAATAGTAAAGTCTTAAGGGTAAAAATACTCCCATTAACACAACCTAGTTATTAAAATAACATATTCTCATCTAACACTCCCTCTCAAGTTGGAGGTGTACAAACATCACCTAAGCCCAGCTTGTAACAAACATTAGACAAGGCGGGCTTAAATAAAGGCTTCATAAATACATCACCTAACTGATCAACAGATTTCACAAAGGAAGTCCTCACGACCTTCTTCAACACAGCACCCCCCACCAAGTGACTGCCAACTTCTATGTGCTTTGTCCTCTAATAAAACACTGGATTGCTAGCAATATAAATTGCAGCTTGATTATCACAAAACACATCTATTGGCTTTGTTACCATGAATCCCATCTTTGACATAAGAGACTTTAGCCACATAAGCTCACTCACAATATAAGTCATAGCTAGACACTCCGCTTTAGCACTAGATCTTACCACAATAGTTTGTTTCTTGAAGTAACTAGTTACATCCCACAAATGTACAATATCCAGTAAAAGACCTTCGATCATCAACAGATCCAACCCAATCTGCATCAAAGTATCCCATCTCACAATTTCTCTTACATTCATACATTAAACCTTTGTTGAGAGAGCCTTTGAGATACAGCAAAATCCTACATACAACATCCCAATGTGGTTGTTTGGGATTTTCCATAGACTGACTCACCACCCCAACTTCAAAATATATGTAAGGTCTAGTGTCAGTCAAGTAGATCAACTTGCCAACCAATTGCCTATATCAACAATTGTCTTCAAAGTTCAATCCAACATACCTAGACAACATCGCATTAGGATTCAAAGGAGTATCAACTGGTTCAACATCCTTGAAGGGATGGATGACCCAAATGAGCATGCCAATAATCAAGAGACACCATGAGTAGAAATTGAGGAAGTTGTATGACAAGAATCTAACCCACCATAACCACCATCGAATTAGTACAAACCATCCTTCCCAAGCCCTCCACCAATCTTATTCTTCATCTGGAGATCCTAAATAACACAATGAGAAGAAAAGAAGGTCATAGTACAGTTATGAGATTTAGTTAATTAACTAACTGATAGCAAGTTCAAGGAAAATTTAGGTACGTATAACACAAGCGAAAGAGGAATAGAAGGTATTGAGAGAATGTTGCTATAACCAGAAACTCGCGTAATAGAACAATCAGCAAGAGTAACCTTAAATTGTAAAGTAGTGGGGTTAAAAGACTCCAACAAATTAGGACTGCCAATCACATGAGAAGAAGCGCAAGAACCTATAACCCAAGATGAGGAGGATGAAGAGGCAAGAAGTACGTTTGAACATGAATGAGCAACAATAGCACTAGATGTAAAAGATTGAGTTTGGAGTCGTTGAACCATGCAAAAAAATTGTTAAACTCCTCTCACGACATGGTGGATGATCTACTCAACTCCCCAATGAAGTGGCTAGGTGTGTTTGAAGTGTCAATAGTTGAATTGCCCTTTGCAAGAGGCTTATTCGCACAAGATGGTTTCCCAAGGAGATCCGAAAAGCAATTAATGGTATGATTTTCCTTGCAAGAATAGCCATGACGAACTCCTACTATTACACAAACAGCTGCCATGACCACAATCCAAACCTCGTCCTCATCCTCCAAAACTTCCCCTACACAGGGTAGTATCCATGGCTGACTTGTCACAGGAAGGAGCTTGAGAAGTCAGGCAGCACACGCTAACACAAACAGAACTTTCAGGATTTCAAAAAACTAGAGCTTACAACACTTCAAACTCTCCAAAATCCAGAACTCCAATAGCAGCTATGATTATAGAACTAAGCTTACAATATCCTAGGAGGAATTACTTAACCATCAAGAACAGGGCAGACCACAGCAGTACTTTAATAAACAACCTGGCAGCAGGTCCAAGCATTACGGCTGGCAGCAACTGGAATGAATGCAGAGAATAACAGGAAATAAATATTTGAACATCAATCGAAACCAACCAGAAATTGGTACAAGATTGCAAGAAATCAATCAGGAATACAGGTCATAAACAACATCATCAGCAACCACAAACAGAGTGACAGAGGAACAGCAGCAGCATACTAGAAACAGAGTATTAACTGAGTTCACATTAGCAAATCACTATGAAAACAGACAGCTTCCTGCCAAAGATGCTGCACAACATAACCCAGGGGGAGGGTGTCCTTAAATGACTCTCAAACCAACCAGAAAATCAGATTTGAGGAGTGATTAGGGGAAGATAAGGAAAAAAAAATGAACAGATTATCAAAATCAATTTAGATAAATCAAATTTGAAGGAGATCAATGCACTGATACCATGTTATAAAATTAGAGGTCGAGGAGAGAAGATGAGGAGGAGAGAAGAGAAGAGGAGAAGAAGAGAAAAAGAAAGGAAAAATTGAGCGGAAGTTTCCTGGAGTCTATGTACAGCTCCAGATCTGGCCTCTTAGATATTACTAATAATCGTAAAGTCTTAAGGACAAAAATACATCCATTAACACAACCTAATTATTAAAATAACATATTCTCTTCTAAAATACTGTAAATAAGCTTCTGTGGAGAAGTCTCTTATGTTAGAAATAGTTTTTTCAGTTAGGAAACCTAAAAATATGCTTCATGATAATCATGATGCCATTTATATTGCAAGCAACCCAAAGTTTCATGAGAGGACCAAACACATTGAATTTGACTATCATTTTGTGAGGGATATTGTGTTGAACAAGGTTGTCAGGACTCCATTTATAAAATATGGATCAATTAGGCAATATTTTCATTAAGACTTTATTTAAACCTACCTCGTCAAATGGTTGTACCAAGTCGAGGTTAGGTGATATTTTTACACCACAAGCTTGAGAGCAAGTGTCAGAATATGCTACTCTGTTAATTCTGTGGTTTGACTAGGGACATTTCTATCTTTCATATCTTTATTTATTATTAATATATAAGAGTGAAAACCCAGAGCAATGCATATGCTCCAGGAAGTTGCCACCTAATTTCTCCTCGCCTCTACCTCTCCTAAAAATTAAAAAATAAATAAATGAATAAATAATTTAAAAAAAAAAAAAAAAACTTTTAAGTTGGCTTATTTGAGGATTTTGTGTTGAAAACTTTGAGCTTAGCCTATTTGAGGATATTGGGTTGAACAAAGCCTTTTAAAGTTTGGGTGTATGTATGTGAAAGAGTATTCATTGAGATGTGTGTGGGTATGTGTAGTGTTTCATGAATATTGGTATGGAGTTTTATTCAAGGAGTATGTACAGGGTTGTGTGTATTTGAATGTTCTATGTGCTCAATATGATGCAACTAAGTGGAAGCAAGGGAGTGACCTTGAGATTCAACTGTCCAACCTCTTCTTTGCTTTCTTTTTCACTTTCTTTATCATTCAAATTGGTGGGAATGATGGGAGAATAAGTTAAGACACCACCACAGAAACAAAACATAGCCATAGCATGACATTACCCTCTGTCGATCCAATTCATTGATGCAATTCTTGCCTAGAGCATTCCAAATTTCAAATTCAAATATCCTCATTGGGAGATGCTTCAGTTCTCGAATTTTGTTAGCAGATATAACATCTTCCAGCTTCTTCCTGAAGAGAAAAGCAGCTCAATTTTCATAATACCTAGCTATGATCATAAACTGCAGCAACTAATACAAGCAACAGAAAACTTGCCATCCCACATAATTTAGTATTAGGAATGCCTTCCTAAACTCCAGTTCCCCCAAGGCTACTAACTGAGGACTGAACATTTGACCATTTTCAGTCTCCAAGCTCAAGGAAGAGGACCATATGACATGCTCTGGAACTGGTGAGCGAATTGCATCATCATCTGTGCCTGCATAATTTGATTAATATAAAATTATAAATGAGTGATTCCACGCTCCAAAAATGGATGATAACCAAGGCATGTGATCATATAATTAATCCCATATGAACAAAAAGTTGTCTAGAAACTAAACCCATCTAAGAAGGAAATCAGTTTGACTACTTTGGCAGAAACTATTTCAATAGAAAATCTTTGCGGACAAAAAATAAAAGCTCGGAGAGTGAAGATTAAATAGACATAATTTACAGAGCCAACTAAAAAGATGAGATGAACTACCCCCAGCATAAAAATACTCAACAGCGTAAATAAAATAGTAAAAACCAACGCCAAAAAAGTCCTCTTCGGCTGTGGCCAGACCCAGAGTTTTTTTGACATTTAACACAGAAGAATGGTACCCAGAAGAATAAACATAAACAAACGCGCATGATCTGTCGGTCAACATCAATGCAAAATCTCGGATGTACGTTTCAGTATCATTCCATTCCCCCACGTGTCTCAGCAACCAAACATCGACGCAAAACCAAAATAAACAACCAAAGATAAAATAAAAACACAAGGAAACGAACCAAAACGCGATGTTGGAAAACTAGTGGAGGCATACTTTGGGAACTGAGGGCACAGGAGCTGGTGCTCGCGGAAATCTGTGGCCACGGAGAGGAGCAAACGCTCTCCTGGGGCGATACCGGTGCGGATGACGGACCTGGAGAAGCATGACTCCTTTTAACCATGTAAATGATGAAACCACTCAGAGTGCGAATTTCTCTCACGGCTCGAATCTCGCGCAGAATCTCCAACGATGCCTGTTCGTCCAGAGAAGCGAGGTGGCTTCTCGCTGCGGCGCTGGGAGGACATTGTGACTTCTCGGCACATATTTGCTTAAGTAATTGTTCCACGGAGTCGGGAAGAAGGACAACCTGGGAACTAGAATCCGCCATGGTTGGGGGGCGAAGCAGATTTTTTTTCTAGATTAAGCAGTTCTGTGAGAAAATTATCAGAAATCGAACTCAGAAACGCAGAGAGCAACAGAATTGAGGTTTTCAGCTTTCCATCATTTCCTGCCCTAAAAAGGCGGAATTGAAATGAACAGGAAGAAGAGGAAAAGAAGAGATTGGTGGAAATCTATGAAGTTTTTTGAACAGTAAGATTCCGGGAGCAACCGACAATGGCAGTTCGGGTTCCTAAAAACGCGAAAGGTGCTGGAATTTCGCGCTACTTTTTTAAAGGTTAGAAGCGGACAATTTTGGTAGGGGCCGCACGGGCGGCGACGACGATTAGCTGCGAGATGACCTCTCAGATCGACATGTGGCGTCGTTTCATTGGGTGTGAGGCATGACTTTTGAATGACAAATATTGTCATAGGTACAAGTTTTTAGGGAACAATTTGGGATGTTTTCTCCGAATCTCTAATGCAAAAGAAATTTTTGGATTAGTTCGTGGCCTTGATTTTTTAATTTTTTGTATAACTATTTTTTAATTATTAAATATAAAAATAAAATGGTAGTATAATTATTTTTAAATTTTAAAAATTAAAAATATTAACCCAAACATGAGAACATGAATTTTGAATAGACCTATAATGAATAGACCTATGAAAGTTAATGGAGCCAAATATTATTGAAAAAATTATAATTTATATGTGACTCAATTAATAAATTGATTTGTAGTGATTTGAATCAAATAACCCACCACAAATAACATATAATCTATGATTTGTAAGTATAATTTTTTTTACCAAATGTGATTTCATAGCATAATAATTGAAATTATTTTTGAAATTATAATGAATAAATTATTAAATATTTAATAACTAAACATAAAAGTATAAAATTATTGTAAAAACATTCCTTAAATTATAAATATTTCTTGATACATTAGGTGGTGTAAGATTATACTATTAAAGATATGCAAATACACACAAATGTGATAGTGTGATTTTTGAGGTATCTTTCTAATTTTGATTTTTGAGTTTTTCTAAATTTATATTTTAGATTATAAATTTAAGGCTTTTAATCATAAAAATAAGGCATTTGAACTTGAGTTTGAGTGAGAAACATAGGCAAATCTAAAAGTGTTATATGTGTATCAATGGGCGGACAACTTTCACTCTCTGAGTTTGGTATCGTACCATAGTATCAAAAATGACACGATGGTGGCTGGCGTGTCCGAATTTATCAAATATATATGTTTTTCTTTTCCTTAGGCCAACTGCATGCGCATATGTGTTTTGAGTGTGAACGAGGAAAAACATAAAGTTCTATGCAGGGTAGTGTGTACAACAGCATCAACTCATCTATTATGTCAATGTCGAATAAAAAATAAAAAGTTAACCCCAAAAACCTCCAAGAGCATTTCACCAAAGCTAAGGCACCCGCGGAAAGCGGAGGAAATAAATATATAGAACGAATATAACAAAGAAATTTATTAAAATAGTATATGTTCAAATACATAAATCTTAAAACTTCAATTTAATTTATATAAATTTGAAAATTTATATTTAAATAAATATAATATAAAATTATGATAATTTTCTTTTGAATCCACACAAATTTAAATTTAATCTTGAAAATTCATGCTCTCAAACATTGTGTATGTTTTGTTTGAATCCACGTGGATCCAAATTCAAGGTTTGAATTTTATGATTTGAATTTAAATTTGTGTAAATTTGAAAGAAATTTACTATACTTTTAAATTATATTTTGTTGAAAGCAACTCCATGTTATGAGATAATAATATTATTATTAATTTTAGTATATATTATTAATATAATAGAATATAATAAATAGCATATTTGATTTCAATATCACACAATATTAATTATAATACTCCAATTTTGTAATAAATATATTTTTTTACATTAACATTGTATTATATGCTAACAATTAAATAACATAATAACACATTATTATAACTATACATACAAAGGTATAATGGTTATGTTATGAATTAATTAATATAATAAAATATAATATTATCATATTAAAGCACGATAGCGCATATATATATATATATAATATTATAAATGTGATCATTCATGCACAAAACTATTGAACCACATCCAAAGTTTGAGAAGAGCATGATGTAGCAACTTCCACCTTTACAACTAGAGAGACTCTATTAGTGAGTTGAGAAATAAAATTAGTATAAAAATAGATATTCAGCAATGTAAAGCCTATAATAACATAGCATATAACTCATAGAATAGGGAGAAAAAAAAATTCACCTTGTCATCCTCCTCAACGTTGTGGTGTATCTAATAATTATACACTTGTCTAAAATCTAAAAATGATGAAGATGATCAACATCATCAAGTGAATAAAACATCGGAATAATATGAGTTAAATGAGTTATATTGTTGCACACCCAAAATGAACCAACAAGGAGAAATACTATTGCATTTAAAAATCATTTTACTCAAAATTTAATTTCTATTAATTAATAAAAGAAATTAAAACAAAAGAAAAAGGAGTAGATCTCCTCCAATAAAAATAGCAAAAGATAAAACACACGGGGAAATTTGATTTAGTTTAGTAGTTTCAAATATTGGTCATGATCTCACATGATCTAGATTCAAGGATACCTCATATTGATCAATCAAGAAATTGCTAACTATATAATGGTGGCAAAAAAATGAGAGGGAGTGTAGGTACTTCTTGTAACGATCAAAAATAAAATAAATAAATATATTATTATTAATTAATTAATTATTATTAATAAAATTAATTAAATTAAGAAATTTGAAGATTGTGGGTATATATATATATATATATGCATACTTAAATACATATAAGGATATATATATATATAAGTATATATAAAGTTATTATATAATAAGGTATAAAGTAAAGGGATAAAGGAAAGAAAAAAAAAAAAACTCAGTGCTTAGGCTTCCTGGAGCAAATATGAAGTGAAAAAGAAGGAAAAAAAAAACTCTCACGCTCTCCATTCCTCTCTCTACGATTTCACGGCGGATTCTCATCCAATTGAAAATTTGAAAATACCACTAGACTTCATTCTCCGCCACCGACATTTCTATCGAAATGGATTTGTCGTAAGAGTAACGTAAGCATATCTTCTGCAGTAAGACAAATTCTCACTCTTCCCTTAATTTTTTCTAAATTTGAAGTCAAATTGACGATCAGACACCACCACGAGAATGTAGGGAAGATTCTCTATAAGTCTATCGAAGCAGATTTCTTGTGGGGTCGTTGTAGGCATAGCTCCAAACTAAGATAAATAGGTTATTTAGAAATTAATTGTTATTTAATTATTATAAATTAGGAAAAGTTAAAATAATATTTTATTGGAGTTGATTTGATTAAATCAGGGTTCGAGTGAGTGCCACGGGTATAATTTTAGGAACCCTACAGGCTTGGTTCGGGAAATCAGGTAGGAGGGAATAAAATTATGTCAGTATTTTATTAAGGTGAACTGGTTATTTATGAGCATATGAAATTTATTATTTACCTAATTGATTTTTTTTTAGAACAGTTGGAGTACTGAAAAATGATGATTTTGTTTAAAGTTTATATTTTGGTTAATTGCATAAGATATTAAATTCGTGTGACATAAGAACAATTTATCCTAATAAATTGAATATGAATTACTGTAGTATTTGGATTTGTATGTAGAAATGTGTTGATCTGTTGGACTACTGTGTGAGAATGTATTGATCTGTTTGATACATGTGTAGTAATGCATTGATGCGTCTATATGAACTAACTAGTGTGGTTATTTGTATGCATTTCAATATAACATTGACATGAGAAGGTTGTTATATTGTCTAGATATAAATCATGATATGACGATAGCAGGTCGAGGAGCTTATCATATTGTCATTTATATAGGGTAAGACGTTGTCAAGGAGCTTGTTCTACTGATGTACAAAGGATAGGTCATAGGGATTGCATACTAGTGAATAGTGGTGTCTGTGTGGGCCATGTGTCGCGAAAGCTGGAGTGGTGCCTGTATGGACCACATTATATCTTGTGTGGATAATTGCGCCTGTGTGGGCCATGTTATGTATCTTGTGTGGATGGTGGCATCTGTGTGGGTCATGTTATATACCTTGTGTGGATAGTGGTACCTGTGTAGGCCACGTGTAAATAAGAAGTACGTAGGTGCCTGTGTGGGTCACGTACTGATATGTACATAGTTGCTCTGTGTGGGCCACGTACTAAGGACATTGGAAGACGAAATATGAGATGCATAATTCTTGTGTGGATGTGTTGTGCGCGTGTGAATTTAATTATAGCATAATAATAATGATATAGCATATTGTGATTGCATATGTGTGCATGCTACGAGGTAAACATATTGTCAGGGGCTTACTGAGAAAGGCAAGTGCTCTAATAGGTAGTTTATTGATATTAGTGCAAATGCATGCTACTTGTATGGGTGGGTAGACATCCTGATTCCTAAAAACCTTCACCTTTAAAATAATAAATATGTGTATACTGGCGGCGAGGTAATTCTTCACTTAAGGGCTTACTGAGTAAGGTGAGTGCTCTGATAGGTAATTTTTGGTACCAGAGTAGAGGAAAACTACTTGTATGGGCAGATAATCTTCCCTATCCTCAGGGACTTTTGCCTGCATAAAAATTATGTGCTTGTGCATATTGGATGTGTGTATGATATCAGATGTCAGTGATGTTATTAATGATATGTAATAACTCGAGGAAAAAAATAAAAAATAATAAATAATAAATAATAAATAATTAATTAATTAAAATACAAATAAAAAATTAATTAATTAAAATTAATTAAATTAATATTATTATTAATTAAATGATATAATATAATATAATAATATATCATATTATAATATTAGATTACATATATATATATATATATATATATATATATATATATATATTACTTCCTTAAGCAGAAAACTTCAGGAAGATTAAATCAAATTTCAAAGGCAAACGCAACCCCCTAAACGCGTCCATCCACTTCTCCATCTCCGTTTCTCTCTCTTCTCAATTTTTCAGTAAATATTCAGTCGATCGAAAAACGGAAGGTGTCGTTGGATTCCTAACTCCGCCACCGACATTTCTATTGGAGCAGATTTGTTATGAGAGCGGCATAGGCACCACTCTTAGGAAAATGTATATTTCTTCTAAATCCTTAATTCCTCCTTAAATCTACCATTAAATCGACGATCAGGTACCACTACGGGGTCCTAGTCGTAATCATCGTCATTTTGGTGTAAGTAAATTTCCAATTGGAATTTTTTAGGCCCCACTCCAAAGTGAGAGTAAGATTTGAAAAATTAGGTAAATTGATTATATTTGAGGGTATAATTGTTTATTTGAAATTTATGATACTAAGAAATATTAAAATAATATTTTATTTAGGATTAATTTAATGGAATTAAGATTTTTGATTCAGGGTCCAGGTGAGCGCCGTAGGTATTTTTCAGTGTCCCTGTTGGCGTAGTTCAAGAAACCACGTAAGAGGAAAAATATATATAAAATCAGAATTTTTATGAATTTAACGGAAAATAAATGGTGTTATATATACGTGTATATGTTTCAGTATGGATTTAAAATGTCAACCGTTTAAGTTATGTTTTCTGAGCCTAGAACTGTTTATTAGACACATATAAGTGAAATTGAACTGATGAAAGTGAAAGATATTTTCAGGATAATCATGTAAGAAATAGAAGGTATATTTTCAGCATATAAATGTTAAATGTGAGTTGACTTATTTTACAAGAAATATATGTATGAATTTTACTACTAAATTGTGTGGCATGAGTAAAATAGAATTTTGTGTGGAATTATGTTATATATGTCGCGATGTCCTGGGAGCGCGTGTGCCCCGGGGTGGCGAAATAAAAATCAATTTTTAATTTTCAAGGAAAAATAGGGAATGTCGGAGTCACCACTAACCTTTTAGTGTGGTTAGAACACATGATTACTACTCCGTTAGGGGTAGAGTGGGTCTACGTTACCAGAGTTGGGGTCGGGAGTTTGGTTACGCGAGAGGAAGGTACGAGCATCCCCTACGCGCCCGTTCTTACGAACGGTACCTAATTAATTTAGAATTATCCCTAAGTTAATTTAAAAAGTCTTTAAATTACTCCTTTTGTGAATTTTATAAATACACATGGAAAATAAATAAATAACTAAATAAATATAATATATACATATATATTCCCTCAGAGCTTAAAGGTACGTGATGTCCGAAGGCTAATACCCTAGCATTAAAATCATAGGGAAAAAAAATACTTTATAAAATACACTCTCAAATTTTAGAAATTTTATGGGTTTTCCTAAGTATGAAAATACTAGTTTGGGAGGTTTTGGATAATGATATAATAATTTAAACATAATAATAAAGATAAAAAATAGTAATAAACTAGAATATGAAGATACCACAATACATACTAATCAACGTATATAATACAAGCTAAAATATCCAACATACCTATAATAGTAGAATATAAAACATATAATATAGACTAAGATAATGAACATACCATAATATTAAAATACTACATGTATGTTATAAACTGTTGCGGGGTAAAAAAAATGGTTGGGATGCTCCTTCGACTCTCGTTGACCTGAAAGAAGAAAAGAACAAAGGCTTGGAGGACCCGGGGTGTACTCCGGGGGATCACTCCGATGCCTAAGTAAGAGGAAGGCTTTTAGGAAGGTTAAATGCAACAGTAGAATAGTGTTATGTCACTTACCTTTGCTTGTATCCCCAGTCCCTACTTATAGGGGCTTGAGTTGACCGCTGGTTGGTTCGGATTTATTGCATGGGGGCGCGAATCGCTCTTCGGCCATAAGTGCGTGCGCCTATTACTCGATTTTTAAGGGCGTCGGCGTGAATCTCTCCTTCTCTTTATTAGGTCGGAGCTAATCACTCGTCAGAAAGTTAGACTTGGAGAAAGTATGAGACAGGCGTTGACCTGCCCTTATTAGCGTGATTTATTATGAGCATATCAGTTGTCCCCCCCTCAGTTTCAAATTTCTGGATAGAATTTTGAATCATTATTTGTGTTTGCATCTTTCGGTTTTAACACTTCCTCGTCTTCCCGGTTTTTTTTTTTTTTTGGTAGAATACTTGAGTAGCTCGTGCCGACTGTTTGCGCCGAGCTGTTTTGTGCAGAGCTGTTCGTCCAAACTGTTTGGGCCGAGCTCTTTTGACCGAGCTCTTTGAAGCAGGACCCGTGCCGAGCTGTTTCTACCGAGCTGTTCGGGCCGAGCTCCTTGAGGAAGGATTCGTGCCGAGCTGTTTCTTCCGAGCTGTTCGGAGAAGGATTCGTGCCGAGCTTCTTTTGTCCGAGCTCTTTGAAGCAGGACTCGTGCCGAGCTGTTTCTGCCGTGCTGTTAGGGGAAGGATTCGTGCCGAGCTGTTTCTTCCGAGCTCTTTGAAGCAGGACTCGTGCCGAGCTGTTTTCTGCCTATCTGTTCGGGCCGAGCTCTTCGAGGGAGCATTCGTGTCAAGCTGTTTCTGCCGAGCTGTTCGAGGAAGGATTCGTGCCGAGCTCTTTTGTCCGAGCTCTTTGAAGTAGGACTCGTGCTGAGCTGTTTTCTGCCGAGCTGTTCGGGCCGAGCTCTTCAAGGAAGCATTCGTGTCGAGCTGTTTCTACCGAGCTGTTCGGGGAAGGATTCGTGCCGAGCTCTTTTATCCGAGCTCTTTGAAGCAGGACTCGCGCCGAGCTCTTTTTGTCCAAGCTCTATGAAGCAGGACTCGTGCCGAGCTATTTCTTCTGAGCTTTTTGAACAATCAGGCCGAGCTAACCAACCTACTCGGCTGTGCGACATTACAAATAATGCTCGTTGCTTGGGCTTTCCGTGTAATGAGTCGTGCTCATCTGTTGGGTTGTTCTGGCCTCACGAGTCGTGCTCGTCAGTTTGGGCCATCCTTCTAATGAGTCGTGCTCATCTGTTGGTTGGTCTGGCCTCACGAGTCGTGCTCGTCATTTTGGGCCTTGCGCCGATGAGTCGTGCTCATCTGTTGGGTCGTCCCTCGTGCTTTCCCGAGGCACTTGCACGCTTCTGTCCTGCGAGAGATATCAAAAGGCAGGTATTAAATGCGTCCTACCTCGGAAAGTGGGTTGGAGGAAAGCATTATTGATGGCCATCCGTCTGTCGTTGTGTCCGAGGCAACTTGGTGTTTCCGAAGTGGCGTTTGTCCTCGGGAAGCCTCGTCTGTGCATTTGTCAGAGATTTTCTGTTTCCTATGCCTCCCTCGAGACGCAATCCTTCTCGTAAATGAAAATTCTTGAGATTCCCACCACAGGGATTCGTGCCCTCCTCTCTATATAAAGGCCAGTGGACTCCTTCATTCCGCACTCGTCTTCATTCCAAGAGGACTGCTTCCTTCTCTACTCCTCTCCATTCCACAAGTCCCTTATCCAGTGCTAGGTATGCTTTCCTTTCTATAGTATTTTTGTCTTGTTGTTCTTCATGTTCTTCATTGTTCTTGTGCTAGCTTTGTATGTTTGATCTTGTCTTGTAAGATTGCCTTGTTGTTTGTGTGAAATTTTACTTTCTTGATCTGTGTTGGCCTCCTTTCTTCTTGATCTTTGCTGTTGCTTGCTCCGCTTGACCCTTAGGTTTAGGTAGTGTTTCCTTCAGGCTTGTTTTTTCCTATGGAGACCTCCTCACAGCCCTTTAGGGTACCTACAACAGTTTGGAGCGCTCGTTGTGAGCTCTCCTCATCTGACCTGCAGAATGCCCGTTATTTCTTTGCTGTACCATCGAATATCACTGTTAGGTTACCCTCTACTACTGAGTCAGCTCTTGACCAAAAATCCAAGGAGCTCTGCCTCTATACCGATTATCTAGACTTGGGTCTTAGGCTCCCTTTTTCCCCTTTTGTTTCTAACGTACTACGTTTTTACCGCATAGCACCATCACAACTCGTTCCGAACTCTTATCTTTCGCTCACCTGTTTTGCTGTGCTCCTGCTCCGCTTGGGCCATCAGCCTACCGTCCCACTTTTTAGAAGTTGCTTCCAAATGCGGTCTTATTCTGCAGAGAAGGAGCTGTATTATTTCAACTCTCTACCAGGTTATAAACTCTTCTCACCAGGCAGTTCTTCCATCCATAATTGGAAGACCCGTTACTTCTTTGTCTCGGGAGAGTTGAATTACAACGGATCCTTTGTCTGGTCTTCTCCTCTTGATGGTAACGTTGTTATCTTTCCCCACCCTCTTTTTTAGGGCTTACAAGTAGGTTATCCGTCTAACCCATTTTTTCTCCTTTCACCCCTTTTTCCTTTGTAGTTCGGGTGCGCCATCTCCTCCCCATACTTTCCCCCGAAGAGCAAGCCACCCTGAAAGAACTTCGTACACTCGGTGAACGGGGTATTATCCCTCATGAGGAGCTGCTCCAGGATCGTGTCCTTGTGCAATGGGGAATCAGCCCTGTTTCCTCAAGTCATTCTCTCCCCTGATTTTGTGTATGTGTACGTTCAGGTGTTATCTTTACTGTGGGTGTTCGTACTCCATTTCTCTTTTATACTCGCAGATATGGACTTCACCAGGTATGAATCGCTCATGGGAGAAGCTAGAAAGCAAAGGGTGAGTAGGAGTAGGAAGAAGAGAAGAGAGGTCGAAGGAGAATCCTCTCAAAGGGAAGCCCCTGCAGTAGGTGATTCCGGCGCCCTTACTGGCGAGGTCCATGCTGCTCCTCCTATGCACTCGTAGGCCCAAGTGGAAGCCATTTTTCAGGAGCCGACCCGTTCTGCGTCTGCTCTCCGTCGGGCTGTGCATGTTGAGGACTTTGTGCAGGCCCAATGTACCCTTCCTGACGCTCTCTCGGTGAAAATCCGCCATACTTCGTACCAGGTGTCTACTTTACTTGCTTTATAATATATATATATATTTTTTGACTTATGCCTGCTCTTGCTAACTGTTCCATACTTTGCATTTTTCCACAGCTGGCGACGATGGCTCTGGCCCAGGAGGAGAAAGTCGCGGAGATGTATCGCCAGACACTGGATGCACGGGAAAAATATGTCCTCGCTCAGAACAAACTGCACGAGGTCGAGCTCCGCGAGCAGGCTTTGAAGGCAGAGATTGATCGCCTTTGTAGGGAGGAACTTCCTGCCCGAGAAGCTACTGCTGCTGCTTCTGCTTCCCGAACTGCAATGAAGAAATTCAAGGACTCCAACCAATTTGTTATCGACACCTCTAAAGCTTACCGAGTTGGATTCAGGAGGTGTCGTGATCAAGTAAGGACTAAACATCCCGAGATCCCTCTTGATGGTGTAAGCTCTCATGGCTATGGCGAAGAGAGCCCCGAGTCTGCGGAGGATCTGGAAGAGGATGAAGAAGGGGAGGAGGAGGAAGCTGGAGAAGGGAGCAAAGCAAATTAGTTTGTAGGAACAGAATATGTATTTTGAATTTTTCATCCTTTATTGATGTAGTGCAACTTTTGTAAGCGACACTTTTATTACGGCGCTGCAAGAAGCGGTTTTTTAAGAATAGTATTCTTTAACATTTCAGAGTTCCATGTGTTCTTAACTTATTTTCCCCCTACATCTTCCAACTTGTATGTTCCGGGTTTATTTCTGTTGTGACCTTGTATGGGCCCTCCCAGTTAGGCTTTAACTTATGCGACCCCTGCTCGGACGGGTTGTTTCGCCTCTTCCTCAGGACTAAATCTCCTGAATGGAAATTCCTTATTTTGACGCGGTTGTTGTAGTACTTTGCTACCCTCTGCTGGTACGCTGCAACTTTTAAACTCGCCTGATCCTGTCTCTCTTCCAGTAGGTCTATTTCTGACCTGAGCTCCTCACTGTTGGTCTGCTCGTTAAAGTATTTCCTTCGCCAAAAGGGTATGCCCACCTCTGTTGGGATGACTGCTTCTGCGCCGAAGACAAGCATGAACGGGGTTTCCCCTGTTGCTGCTCTCTTGGTGGTGTGGTACGCCCATATAAGGGAAGGGAGCTCCTCTGTCCATCTGCCTTGCATGGATTCGAGTCGGGTCCTCAGTCCGTGCAGAATCGTCCGATTCATGTTCTCTACTTGTCCATTGCTCTGGGGGTGCGACACTGACGCGAAGAGAAGCTTAATAGATAGGTCCGAACAGAACTTTTTGAAGCGCTCGTTGTCGAACTGCTTCCCGTGGTCTATAACTATCGCTAAGGGAATACCATAGCGGCAAACTAATGAGGTCCACACGAAGCGTGTAATATTCTGCTCTGTTATGGTGGCTAGGGGTTCGGCCTCTACCCACTTAGTGAAATAATCTATTGCTACCAACAAGAATTTTTTCTGGCCAGTCGTCTGTGGAAGAGGTCCAAGGATATCTATCCCCCACTAACCAAAAGGGCAGGGAATCGTTAGAGGAGAGAGTAGACTTGAGGGGGCGCGTGGTACAATTGCGCACCTTTGACATCTGTCACATTTTTTTACGAGCTCAACCGCGTCCTTCCTCATTGTGGGCCAGTAAAATCCCTGTCGCATAGCTTTGTGGGCTAGAGCCCTACTGGCAAGGTGGTTTCCGCATACTCCTACGTGAATTTCTCGTAGTATGTATTCCCCCTCGTCTTTTCTTAAACATCGGAGGTAGGGTAGTGTAAGGGATCGCCTATAGAGCTCCCGTCCCATCAACGTATATCTTGCCGCTTTCTTCCTCACCTTTTGAGCCTCCTTATTATCTCTTGGTAAGGATCCGTCCTGGAGGTACAGGAATAAGGACGCTCTCCAATCGTCCTTACTGAATTCGGACGCCACTGAGTTAATTCTGTCCCCTCGTATGAGGGTTTTCCTATGCGTTCAAGATAGATAGTGTCTTTCCATTCCGAACCGGTTGCCGAAGCTAATTTCGCTAGTGCGTCCGCCTTTTTATTTTCTTCTCGGGGTACATGTTCTATGTCGAACTGGATGAATGCCTCTATGTATTCTCTTGCCTTGGAGAGATATTTCTTCATTCTTGGATCCCTAGCTTCGAATTATCCTTTGAGTTGCTCTACCACCAGCTGGGAATCACTCAGTACTTTGATCTGTGCCACCCCTAATGCTTCCGCCAATCGCAGGCCGGCTAACAGGGCTTCGTACTCCGCTTCGTTGTTGGTTGCTGTGAACTCCAGTTTTAGGGCGAAGAGAGTTTCATTGCCCTCCAGGTCAGAAAGGATGAACCCGGCTCCCCCTCCAGCAGCATTAGAGGACCCATCAACGTGCAGTGTCCACTCCTCCGACTTGGTGGATGACTCGGGGAGCCTTTCTGCTGTAAAATCCGCGAGTACCTGAGCCTTGACCGCGGGCCTCGGTTGATACTGTATGTCGAATTCACTTAATTCTACCGACCACCTCGTCATTCTCCCCGAACTCTCCGGTCGCTGTAGAATTTGTCTCATGGGCAGGTTTGTTAACACGACAACCCTATGGGCTTGAAAATAGGGTCTTAATTTGCGCGCTGCACAGATGATGGAGAGGGCGGCTTTTTCCACCGTACAATAGTTCTTCTCAGCGCCACTTAACACCTTACTTGTGTAATATATAGGCTGGTGCTTTCTACCCTCTTCCCGGACCAAGACCGAGCTGACGGCATTCTCTGTGGAAGCTATGTATAGATAGAGGTCTTCCCCATTCTTTGCTTTTGTCAAGAGAGGAGGGGATCCGAGGTATTGCTTAAGCTGCTCGAAGGCTACCTCCTGATCTTCCCCCCATTCGAATCCTCCCTTCTTCCGCAGTGCTCTAAAGAAAGGTAAGCCTTTATCGCCTGAGCAGGAGATAAATCTACTGAGGGAGGCTATCCTTCCGGTCAGAACTTGTATCTCCTTTTTAGTCCTTGGAGCTTCCATCTCCAGCAGCGCTCGTATTTTATCCGGATTTGCTTCTATACCTCTGTGAGTCACCATAAAGCCCAGGAATTTACCTGCAGAAACGCCGAACACGCACTTCGAGGGATTCAACCTCATGTGGTACCGGCGGAGGAGCTCGAACGTTTCCCTCAGGTCTTTACAATGTTGCCCTGCTTCCATGCTCTTCACCAACATATCGTCCACGTAAGCTTCCATTGTCTTTCCGAGCCGTTCTTTAAAAATCTTGTTCACTAGCCTCTGATATGTGGC
Source organism: Malania oleifera (assembly GCF_029873635.1). Taxonomy (NCBI): domain Eukaryota; kingdom Viridiplantae; phylum Streptophyta; class Magnoliopsida; order Santalales; family Ximeniaceae; genus Malania; species Malania oleifera. The sequence continues at coordinate 91,799,551 of NC_080422.1, forward strand.
CCCCGCATTTTTTAAGCCGAAGGGCATCACCCGGTAACAATATAAACCCCTTTCGGTGACGAAAGAAGTTTTTTCCTCATCCGCGGGACTCATAGGGATTTGGTTGTACGCTGAGTAAGCGTCCATGAAGCTGAGGAGCTCGTGTCCCGAGGTCGAATCCATTAGCTGATCAATTCGAGGGAGAGGAAAGCTGTCCTTTGGGCACGCTTTATTCAAGTCCGTGAAGTCTATGCAGGTGCGCCATTTTCCATTGGGCTTTCTGACTAGGACCACATTGCTCAGCCACTCGGGGTAGTCCACTTCTCGGATGAAGTTGGCCTGCAACAGTTTCGTCACCTCTTCGTCAATTATTTTGATCCGTTCCATCGCGAAGCTCCTTTTTTTCTGTTTTACAGGTCGGTGGTTGGGGTTGACCTGCAACCTGTGCTCTATCACAGCAGGGTCGATGCCGGGCATTTCTGTAGCCGACCATGCGAACAAATCAGAGAATTCGTCCAAGAGTTCAGTCAACTCTGCTTTCAAAGTATCGGGCAAGTGATTCCCAATCTGTACACTTCTCTCCTGGTGGCCTTGCAGTGGTATGTGTTTGATATCTTCGTGTAATGTACTGATCTGGGGATACTCTCCTCTGACCTCCAGGTCTTCCACCGTTAGAGCTTCTTTGGCCTCCATCTTCCCTTTCAAGGCCATTACATAGCAACTCCGGGCAGCGGCCTGATCTCCTTTGGCATATCCTATTCCTTGTGGTGTAGGGAACTTAACTTTGAGGTGGTATGTTGATGTTACCGCTCGAACTGCGTTAAGGAATGGACGACCCAAGATGACATTATACACCGAAGGTCGGTCAACCACCAGGAACTCCGTCAACGTTGTTACCTGCTGCGGGGTCGTCCCTGTTGTCACTGGTAACGTGATGGTTCCCAAGGGGTGAACAGTGTCTCCCCCAAATCCTACCAAAGGGGTCGAGACGGGCTTCAATCGTTCCTTGCCGATCTTCATCCCTACCAAGACCGACCAGAACATGATGTTGGCCGAGCTCCCATTGTCTACCAGTATACGCCTAACCATGTAATTGGCTACGAGTAGGGAGAGCACTAGTGCGTCATCATGCGATTGCTGCACTCCCTCTTCATCTCCGCTGTCAAAGGTTATGGCGTCACCTTTCTTGTTTCGTTTGCTACTGGTTTCCCCCTTTTCTATCATCAGCACTTGTTTAGCATATCTTTTGTGTGCACTTCCACTATCTCCTCCACTGGCGGATCCTCCGAAGATCACCGCAATTTCCCCAATAGCTTGCTCTTCCTTCTCTTTTGCGCCGTGCCTCCTCTGCTCGATTGATTCCCTTTGTGAATTTTCTTTCTTGACAAATCTTGACAGATGTCCCCTTCTTGTTAGGACTTCGACTTCTTTCTTTAGCTGAATGCATTCTTCTGTGTCGTGGCCGTGATCCCTATGGAATGCGCAGAACTTGGACATGTTCCGCTTATGTAGAGGCGTTCGCATAGGTTCGGGCCATGAGACGTAGTCCTTCTTTTTGATCTGCATCAGCAACTCTGAGCGCGGTAAATTTAGAGGTGTGTAGGTGGAGAACTTGTTGTGCTGTCCTCTACTCTTTTGACCTATTTGTGTCGCACTAGTTTCGTGCCTTTTTGTAGGTCTATACGCGTCTCCAGATTCTCTGCCGTTGTTTCTCCTTTTCCGCTCTAGACGATTTCCTCTCGTGTCCATCATATCCTCTAGGTTTATGTATTTCTCTGCTCGAATCATTAACTCCCCCATGTCTACTGGAGGTTTTTTTCCAAGGGAGTATAAGAAACTTCCGGGTTGGAGAGCCGTTGTCAGGGCGGCCAAGGCTACCCCCATATCCAAGTTGCGGATTTCTAGGGTCGCTGTGTTGAAACGGTGCATGAAGTTCTTTAAAGTCTCCCGATCCCCTTGCACCATACTCATTAGATGGCCTGTTGTTTTGACAACTCTTCGGCTACTAAGGAAATGGCCGATGAACATTTGCTCCATCCCTTGGAAGGAACCAACAGATCCTGGTCGAAGAGTTCGATACCAGTCTCTGGTGGTACCCTTAAGGATGGTAGCAAACGCTTGGCACATGATGGCGTCCGGAGCTCCTTGCAGCTGCATTAACATTTTGAAATATTCCAGGTGATCAATGGGGTCAGACAAACCTTCGTATCTCTCAAAGGTGGGCATCTTGAATCTGCTGGGCAATGGAGCTTCCATGATCTCTTTGCTGAACGGAGATTCCGTGCACTTTAGGGATGTTTCCCCGTGGTAGGGCCTGGTTCTGCCCTCTTTCATCATCTTCTCTATGTAATCTATCTTCTTTATTCTTTCCTCGAGCTCGGTGGATCTTTGTTGGTTGACGTCCACGCTATTTGCATCTTCTACCTTCTTGCTGGGTTGAGTTTTCTCTTCTTTCTCCCTTAGTTCGTCAGCTTGTTTGTCTGCGCTGGGTTTCTTTTGCGGTTGGGGAAGGACGTGCCCCTCTTGACTCTTCTGTTGTAAGAGTTGGTTGAGCATGTCCTTCATTTCCTTCTGGAAGGCAAGGAACTCCTCCCTACTGACACCAGATGAATCGGAGGTCCATTGGATGGATTGGGATGGTTCTTTGTTATCAGGGAAGGAGGTGGAATTGCGTGAGGTTGGCATTGCTTGAATGTTTGAAAGTCAAGAGCAAGATAATATCGCCTCCTAAAAGTAACTTCCCACAGACGGCGCCAACTGTTGCGGGGTAAAAAAAATGGTTGGGATGCTCCTTCGACTCTCGTTGACCTGAAATAAGAAAAGAACAAAGGCTTGGAGGACCCGGGGTGTACTCCGGGGGATCACTCCGATGCCTAAGTAAGAGGAAGGCTTTTAGGAAGGTTAAATGCAACAGTAGAATAGTGTTATGTCACTTACCTTTGCTTGTATCCCCAGTCCCTACTTATAGGGGCTTGAGTTGACCGCTGGTTGGCTCGGATTTATTGCGTGGGGGCGCGAATCGCTCTTCGGCCATAAGTGCGTGCGCCTATTACTCGGTTTTTAAGGGCGTCGGCGTGAATCTCTCCTTCTCTTTATTAGGTCGGAGCTAATCACTCGTCAGAAAGTCAGACTTGGAGAAAGTATGAGACAGGCGTTGACCTGCCCTTATTAGCGTGATTTATTATGGGCATATCATAAACAAAAATACTCAAACATACCATAATACACATAATCACAATAATAATAATAAATATCCACAAATACTATAATACGTAACAAATTACTATAACACTATATATACTAAACATATAATATAATAGCATGATACCAAAACACCAAATATATTATATTACCTAAAATATAAAACTTACCATAATAAATAATACCTTATATATTAACATACTAAAAGTATCATAATAATAATAAATATATAGTATTGCTCAAGATGCTATATTAAAAGTTACCTAAAATACTAAATTATATGTATGATGTTACTTATAAATCCTAAGTTGTTAAATACCTAATATGACTAACATTCTAGAATACTAAATACACATATAACTATAGTTTTAAAATACCACATATACTACAACTAATCTACTAAAAATCCTAACATGATATATAACATGACCAAAATTCTAAAATACTAATAATATAATACAAAGTTAACATACAATATAAGCATGCATAAAATAATAATAAAATATATATATATATATATATATATATATATTTTACACATACGAACCACAACAAGATAACAATTCGAAACCTAAGAATACATATTATACATGCAACTTGAATATTGCGTACTAAAAATATGACAACAGAAATTATTACATTTAAATATTACAAATGAAATCTTACCTTGGCAATAAAAAGAAAAAAAAAATCCTATAATAATGAAGATAAATAAATTAGTATTTATAAAAATGGACATTAATTATTAAAAATCCTAAAACAATAACCAAGCAAAATTTAAACTTTACAACCAAAATGTGTGTGTGCTGTGTATGTTTTACTGTGTGTGCTGTGTGTGTGTGCAGTGTGTGTGTTGCTGTGTGTGCTGTGTGTGTGTGCAGTGTATGTTTTGTGTGTGTTTTGCAGTGTGTGCTGTGTGTGTGTGTTGCTGTATGCGTGTTGTGTGTGTGTGCAGTGCGTGTTTTGCAGGATATACACACAGATGCAGAAGCAAAATGAAAAAAAATTAAACTTTATATAATAAAACACAAGCTGAATCAATATATGTATATATTTGCATGTGTGTGTATGTATATACAGCAGAGGGGCAAGGAGGTACTTACAGTGGAGGTACTTGCAGAGGGGGGATACCGCCGGAGAACTGGGGGATCTTGCCGGGAGCAGGAGTGGGTTTGTGCAGCAGATGGGCAGAGCAGAAGACTCCGGCAGTGGCTGGAGGCGGTGTTGACGGTTGCAGCGAATGGAGATGGAGACTGGGCGTAAGAAAGCTGGTGTCGTGAGGATGTGCTACGCCCCGGTGGTGGCTGTTACTATCGTCGCGCAGGGTGGCCGGAGGAGTTGTGCAGAAAGGTAGAGGAGGTCGCTGGTGGTTCGTGGACGGCCGGAGCTGGGGGCGGCTGTGATGGAAGCTCTGTGTGGCTGAAAGTTTAGAGTGAGGGTAGTCGTGGCAGAGATTAGAGAGGAGATTGAGGAAGAGCCAGCAGGAACAAGAGAAGAGAACAGGGGCTCTTTAGAGAGGAAGAAGACGAACAAGAAGAAGAAGAAGAAGAAAAAGAAGAATCCTTTTTTTTTTGCCTCCGCTTCCCCCTGCTCCTCTTATATTAAAAAAAAAAAATTATGAAAACCCTAATAAAAACTTCCTTTTTGATTTTCTTTTTCTTTTTCTTTTCTTTTTCTGCTTTTACTATTATGGTAATAATGAAAATAGTAATAATAATAATTATTATAATAATAATAATAATAAAATCAATAAGGTAATAATAATAATAATAAATAAATAAATAAATAATTGTAGTAAAAATAAAAATAATAAAGATATTATCAATGAAATAATAATAATAAGACTAATAATAATAATAACTAATAGTAATAATACCAATAATAATTATAATAATAACCAAATAATAGTAATAATAATAAATTACTTATATCAATATAGAAAAATAATTAATAATAATAATAGTGAAAATAAAAATAATAATAATAATATAAATAACAACAATAAAAATCATAATAATAATAATAATAATAATAATAATAGTGATAATAAAATAATAATAAAAATAAGGTAATAATAATAATAATAATGAAAATAAGAATATACCCCTTGTTCTATCTAGTTCGGACAAAAATAGGGTGTCTACAATATATACGAGATGCAAGATATACAAAAAATGAACTGAGTATGAAATTGATATATGAAATATGTTGCATGTGAGTGTTAGTGCAATCATGGAAACAACCACGGCTAAAAGGATGCCGAAACTAATCAACCACGGCTGAAAAGATGCCGACCACGGCTGAAAGGATGCCGAAGCTAATCAACCACGGCTGAAAAGATGCCGACCACGATTGAAAGGATGCCAAAGCTAACCAACCACGACTGAAAAGATGCCAACCACGGCTAAAAGGATGCCGAAGTTAACCAACTACGATTGAAAAGATGCTGAGTATTTATGAATTAAAATAAAAATGAGTATGAAATGAAAATGAATGAAATGGTATGAAATGTTAAATGTGAACAATGTAAAATAGGAAAGAGTCACGTAAAGTGAAATGAAATGAAAAGTAAAAAATGAAAACATGAATAGTTGAGAGATGTAGAATAATGACAAACAAAATAATGTATTATGATATTAGCAGTATTTATGCTAGTAGAACATGTTATGTTTGGGCGAGGCAAACTCTTCGCCTGAGTGCTTGCTGAGAAAGGCGAGTGCACTAATAGTTTCAAATGTGACAATAGTTGCATAACGTACTAGGGCAGAGGGGTGCTACTTGTATGGGCGGGTAATCACCCCTATCCTTAGGTAATTTCGTGAGTTAAATCTTTTGCATGTGATTGATTAGATTTAGAGAATAATTTCAGTGTTTATGATAACACTTTGCAAATGCTATTAAAATGATATTTATAAACCTCATGTTGGCCACACACTATTTTATTATAATGTTTCTTCCCTTACTGAGAAGTGTCTCACCCAAATATGATTATTTCTTTTTCAGGACGTCCTCGAGGTCGGGCTTAAAGAGCTCGAGGGATTTTAGACTTTTTGCGAAGTATTAAAAGAAATGGAATATACTGATAATACTTTGGGGAATGTAAATATTTATGTTTTATATTTTTATGTTTTAAGGTTGTGGAGTAAGGGATGATTATGAAAATACTAAAATGTTTTGGGAGTTATGTAGATTTATGGAAATGCAGGTGATAGATGATTACTATTGATTATAAATAGGAATTAGTAAACTCTGGTATTATGGTATTATATGTATGAAGATTATATTTATGTTTTCCGCTGCGTATATGTTGATTATGGATTATCAAGGATTTTATTAGGTCTAACGCGCTGGACCCGGGTTTAAGGGTTCAGGGTGTTACATGATACGTTTGCTCAGTTGTTGTTGATATTATATGAGAAACAGTTTATTTTGATATATAAATATTAAAACTCATTTGTCACACACTGCTATAATTTATTCCATCCTTACTGAGAAGTGTCTCATCCTAGTGGATTAACAACTTTTTAGGTTCTTCTGGAGATCGGGGTTGAAGTCCTCGGCTAGGATTGCTTTTGGTGGTTTCTTTTTGGGGTATTGTGAGATACTGGTATATATATAGATATATTTGTACTGAGTTATGTTTTAAATACTGGTTGTGGATATGAATATCTGGATGTTGTGTTGTTCGTTTTTAGGTCATTATATAGAACTCGGGTATTTATTTGAGGTTATTTATTTCTATTCTGTTGCGTGCATGTTAATCATGGTATCAGATATAGGTGATTGGAACACGTGGCACCCGGGCCCCACTTGGCGGGTTCGGGGCATCACACTTGCATACTAGTTTCCATGTATCACAATGTAAGGGTCAAGTTGAGGAACTTTATTGTGAGAGATTAATATTGAGGAAAGCATAATTTATCACGATAGACTAGAGGTGAGCATTCTATCAATTCGGATAATTCGGTCAATTAACCAAATTAATTAAAAAAATCGATTAAGGATTTATCATAATCAAACTAATCAAATTAACTTTTAACCAACCCTTACCAGATTCAACCAAATTTTTTATTAATTCAGTTAACCAAATTTTATTGACCCAGATTACAATTATAATCTCAAAACTAAATCATAAATCATAATCTCAAATGGTTTCTTAAATGATAAACTAATCAAAATATGGTGGAGTAGTAGAGCTTTAGTAACAAGTTGAGAAGCGACAGCCACAGCAAGGGCGAGGCAACTCAGGTGACCAGGTGAGGGCTTTGGTGATGGCAAGGGGCCAAGGGCAAGGGCCGTGAGGCGATTCGAACTCTTGAAGCCTCGCTCTAGGATTCTTGAAGCTAATTAGTCTAGTCGAACGGTGGAGACGATCCAAATGGAGATGATTGGAGATGTCGATTAGTCTTGTTGAATGGTGGAGACAATCTAGATGGAGATGACTAGAGACAAAGTCGAAGTGCACACTACGAAATAAGAAACCTGGAGGCTGGATGTAACACCCCGACCCCGAGGGGCCTAGGGTATTAACTTTTTACTACGGATTTACAGCGGAAGCAAAATAAACTTGATTATTATTAAACCAAACCAAAGCGCTAATTATCCATATTACAATCACTTATTTCAAAAGAAGAAAATTACACAAACATAAATATCTGAAATCATACTAATATTTCTAATCAATCTTTATTTTTCTAATCCCCACCCGCATGCTTGTTAAGTCTGATTTCCAATATGCTTTTCAGAGTTATCTGAAATAAAAATATGATTTGAGTGAGACGACGCTCAGTAAGTAAATAAGATTATTATTAGTGTGTGGACAAAATTAGTTTTTTAAAAAAATTTCGTAAAACAATATTTAATACTAAAACTTTAAAATTTCTTTTAGAATAAATATAAATTTAAAAATTTCTGCATAAAACTTTTGTCATCAATTTCAACAGTAAAATTTTATAATCATATACTATAACTGTTAAATTAAACTTTTAACTTTAAAACTGTAAAAATATTTAATGATAAACATACATATACTTTTCCCTTATATGTTTTCCTTAAATCGTCATTTAAGCACCAGAATGATTCTTTTCACGTAAATTTTTCACTTTTCCTTCAAATCATCAGTAACTTTGTACATGTAATTAAATATGTACAAACATATATTATAAAAAAACCACCCTTAGGTCTGTTTGCCGTAAGTCATGTTTACCCCCATGACTGGGTTGTGCGGTCCGAAGACTGGACTTAACTGGCTGGCCGACCAAACTAAATCAACGTACGTAAACTTTAAGTAAGATTTTTCTTATTAAGTCCTGGTCCGGAATTAGGTGTGCACTTAGGAGAAATCCACTAACATAAATAACCACTCTGTAAACAGTGTGGGTGCACTCTGATCCGTATAAACTTTAAGTTGCGGTACCGAACATCTGTAACTTTAAACTTTTGTTGCCATAAGGGGTTTTAAAATCATCTTATTATAATTTATGCAATTTAAAATAATATCGTGAAAATCTCATCTTTACTCATATTTTCATAAAAAATGTAACGTAAAAATAAACTCATGCCACATAATTTTTGTGTTAAAAATATATATAATTTTATTTTTGAATAGAAATAAATGCTGAAAATTTACCCGAGAGGATTAGAACATTTCTTAACTCAAAAATAGATGCAAGTATACTAAAAATAGAACTGGTATAATTAAATACGCGTAAAATAAACTCATGGATATTTTGTGGAACTAATTAACATAATTGAAATTTACTTATAAAATAAACTCGGGTATGAATTTAAAATAAAAAAAAAAACTAACATAATAAAAATTTACTTACCTTCTTCTTTTACCGTGTGCTACGAACACAAAAACTATCTTTAAGCAATGAGATCGGAAAGAGTGGGTGATTGAGAACTTACTCAAAAATTCTCTCTCCACCACAATTTCTTTCACTCACTAATCCTTCTTTTCCTTAGAAAATTGTTGTGAAAAATGAAGGTTGAGAGCTCCCTATTTATAGGAAAATTTTGGGGAAGAAATGGAATTTGTAAAAGTGTGGGGAGATGGGTGAAATTATAATTTTTTAAAAAAAAAAAAAATTAAAGAATGGGCAAAGGATGGGCAAGGTATGGGTTGAGTATGGGATGGGAATGGAGGCCATGTGGGAGTGCTTGCCACCATTCCCATTAAATAAATTTTTAATTAATTACTTACCTAATTAATCAATTAGTTAATTAATTATTTTATTATTTCATTATTTTTCTTAATCATTATTATCATTGTTATTACTTTTAAACTATTTTTAGTATTTATTTATTTTATTTTATTGAATAAGAATTAAATTTGAATTTTGAAAACTCATGTGGGCCCCACATGGCCTTGTGGGCCCCATATGGTCTTATGGGCCCCACACAACTTCGAGACCCAAATGGATCCTACGTAACTCGAATACCTCTCATACGATTTTGTGCATCCTACATAGCTTTAAGACTCGTGTAAACCTCCGTACGGTTTCGGGACTTATGTGGGCCCCACACAGTCTTGTGGGCCCCGCATAGGATACCTATATTATTATTATTTTATCATATATTTCTACAAATTATATCAGTCAAAACATTATTTTATGTACTTATTTACGTATATAAACAGTGTTTTGTGGCTCCGGGACTCATGTGGACCCCACATAGTCTTGTGGGCCCCACATATGATACCTATATTATTATCATCTTATTATGTATTTCTACAAATTATGTCTGTCAAAACACTATTTTATGTATATATACTTATTTACGTGTACAAACAGTGTCTATCCTGTTTATCCTATGAAATTCCATTTTGATTAGGCCGACCTCCAGGAGCGACTGGGCCGCAATGGTCTCTGAGCACTCGCTTAGACAAGGTCTTTCTTAGGCATCAACATGGAATCAAGGATCCTACAGAAAAACACTTCTGTATTGATATTAACTCAATGACCATTTTTATTATTTTATTATTATTGTGCTTTAATCATATATATATATATATATATATATATATATATATATATATTTTTTTTTGGGTCATCACATTGGAGACTAACTGAAGAGTGGAGGCTCCTAGAGGCTCACTAGGCATTGGAGGGCAAAGATGCAGGGGTTGCAAAATGGAAATGGAAACCCTAAAATCCCAAAGATAACCGGTTGAGATTATATATAATTTTTATTTAATTATTAATTATTATATTATTTGGTTAATTTAGTTATCTGAAATTAAATATGTAGTGACTCGAAGAATAATAGTATTTTAATAATAAAGAGGGAGGAAAATGGAAACAGGAACCGAAGGAGGCAGAGCGTTCGTCGATGACATTATACTTTGGAGGTAATAATAATTTCAAAAAATTTCCAGGCCTCTTTGATGAATACAGGGGTTCGTCAACGAGGTTCCGTCTCGTTGACGATAAGATACCGAGAGAAGGATTTGGGCTACTCTGAATTTCGTCGACGAAGGGTTAAGGTTCATCTACGAAATTACTTAAGGAATCGTCGACGAGATGACGTGGCTCGTCGACGAAGCCTGCAGTATAAATAACCATAAACTGATTTTAATCGCAGAAATTTGTCCAGTCTCTCTCTCTCTCTACCCCTACGGCTCCTCCCTCTTCTTCCTTCGATTTCGGCCCCGTCAGCTGTTGGATCGATGATCTGAGGCCACCACGACGCTCCTGGCGAAGTTTTTTGCAATTCTGTCGGAGCGAATCATCGGTGGGGCAAAGTTGGAATTCATCCCAAATTTAGTGTAAGACATTTTATTCGGAATTTGAGTTTCCAGCAGTTGTAAGAAATGTTATAGACATAGAAATATTGATATTCTGTTTTGGATTTATGATTTTCAAGGTGTTGAGTGGAGAACCCTACGGGTGTAGGACTCGTCTCGGTAGAGGGATTTTAGCAGAAATCAAGTAAGGGAAATATGCTATGCTAGGTAGTACTAAAATGATTTCCAGTATAAAATGTTTACCAGTTTATTATTCACAGTAGGACATTATACAGATTATTAATTATGAATATTATGTATTAAATCACTATTTGGTTTGAGAATATAAATACAGTACACAAGCATGTTTTACAGTATTTTTAGGATATGTTATATAGAATATACAGCCAGTGGATATTTTTTAAAGTAATTACAGAATACCATGATTATGTAGTTTTCAGTACCATGATTATACAGTTATCAGTACAATGAATTACAAATTACAGTTTAGTTTAGAAATACAGATGATACAATTACAGTTCATTACAGTTTATTTCATTGTCATGGTTAATATAGTTATTTCAGAATCATGGTAAATCAGATAATTGTATATAGAAATGTATTATATAGTATCAGACTGTAGTGACCCGAAGAATGAAATTATTTAAATAATAAGAAGGAGAGAAATAGAAACAGAAACAGAAGGAGACCGTAGACTTTGAGCGTTCGTCGACGACATTGCATTTTGGCGAATATATATAATTTCAAGGGAATTTCCTGGATTCGTCGATGAATACAGGGATTCATTAACGAGTGCAATAGAGAATTCGTCGACGAATACAGGGATTTGTCAACGAGAAAATACCGAGCGGAGTTTTTGGCTGCTCTGAATTTCGTCGATGAATACAGGGTTTCATCGACGAATTTAATGAAGGACTCATCGATGAGGTGACGTGTCTCATCGACGAATCTGGCCCTATAAATAGCTAAAAATCAGATTTTTATTCACTTTCACCGCTTCTTTCTTTCTCTCCTTTCTCTCTCTACGTCACTCTCTCCCTTCTCTCTTTGTTTCTGGCCTCGTTAGTCGCCGGATCGAAGATTTAAGGCTACCATGACGCTCCTGGAGAAGTTCTCTACGAGTTTGCCGGAGCGGATCATTGAGAAATTGAAGTTGGATTTCATCCCAAATTCAGGGTAAGGCCTTTAAACCTAATTTTGGCCTTCTGATAGTTATAGGAAATGATGTAGGCTAAGAAATACTAATATTTGGTTCTAGCGAATATTGTTATCAGGGTGTTGTGTAGGAAGCCCTGCGGGTGTTAGGCTAGTAAACCGTAAGGGGCTTTCCAATAGTCAGGTAAGGGAAATATGTTATGCTAGGTATTTTTAAAATATTTTACAGTTTATTAAATGATGAAAATTATGTGTTAAAGCATCGTGTGGCTTGTGAATATGAATATAGTACGAGATATGTTTTATGATATTTCAGTATTCTAATTTTACGATATTTCAGTACCATGATTTTATGAATCTCAGTACCATGATTATACGAATATCAGTATTATGATTATGCAGTTCAGTGTTATGATTATACAATTCTCAGTGTTACGACGTATGAATTACAGTACATTTTATGCAGCATCATAGTTATTTCAATTATTCAGAATCATGGTAAATTAGCCAGATATATATAGAAATATATTATATGATATCAGACCCTGTTGGACTATGCAGTTATAGAGCATGGTACAGATATTATGTTACTTTATGAGTGCAACCACCTATTTAGATAATACATGGTAAGGTCGATCACCTAGGCCCTTGAAGAGAATAGACTCCCCATCTAGATATAGGTTGAGGTGGGCAGATCGACCGATAGAGTATAGTGATTTATTCCTGGATGGCCAGTCAGGGTAAATCCAGCCTAAGGACCGCACAATCCTATCATGAGGGGGTAAGTCATGACATACAGATATCCACAGGGAACATTTTCAATTATTATCACGTATGTATAGATTTGCAGAAACAGGGGACATACTTACTTATACTAGAAGTATTTTGAATAATAAACTCCAATACTGTCATGTTAAGTAATAGGGACAGGGGTGGTGGATTTTATCACTTATACTTTATTAATATATTTAGTTATACATGTTTATTTGAAAACAGATCTTCATGATATAGTAGCTCATTTGCCACACACTAGTAATAGCATATTTCGTCTTACTGAGCGTTGGCTCATCCCAGTGTTGAATCATTTTTCAGGTGATCTAGGTAGGTAAGCAGATCAGACTCGCAGATAGAGGGGCTTCATTGGTGCCCTGTCAGAGAGTGAGTATGTTTTGGGAGAATTTTTGTATACCCTAGCTAGTTAAGGGTATTTTGGGAAAACGGTGATATGTGTATATTTTGGGAAACATGTAGTACTCTGGTATTGTGTGGTATTGGTTTTGTATTGTGTATATATTTTCATATGACTATGTCTATGTGATTTATACTTCTCGCTGCTTAGGTTAATGAATGAGTTTACCCCCAGTATGGTATTAGAGCATGTAGAATGTTATTGTAAAAAAAAAAAAAACAGTTCATTAAGTAAGTCGTTACACAGACCCTGTTGGGCCATACAGTTACAGAGCACGGAACCGTAGCTACATACAGTTTACATAGTGCAACCACATATTCAGATAATACATGGTAGTAGGTTGATCGTATAGTGCCCTAATGTAGACAGGCTCCCCATCAGATATGGGTTGAGGAGGGCAGATCAGACCGAGGGAGTATAGTGGTTTATTTTAGTCGGCTAGCCAGGGTAGATCCCGCCTACAGGCCGCACAACCCTGTCATGAGGGGTTAAATCATGACCTACAGTTATCCACAGGAAAATTTTCGGTTATTATTATGTATATACAGATTTACAGAGATAGAAAATATACTTATGTACATTAGAAGTATTTTAAATAGTATCTAAAATACTGATATGTTAAGCAACACGGAAATGGTGGTAGTTTCTATTACTTGTACTGTGTTTACAGATCTAGTTATACATGATTTTATAGAAATAGGTTTTCATAATATTGTAACTTATTTTCCACACACTAGCAATACCATATTTCATTTTACTTAGCGTCGGCTCACCCCAATTACTTTAACATTTTTCAGGTGATCAAGGTAGGCGAGCAGATTAGGCTCGCAGATAGAGGGGCCTTAGTATTGCCTTGATATTAGAGTGAGTATTTTTGGGAGTATTTTTGTATAGCCCTAGCCAGTTGAGGATATTTCTGGGGAACCGTTATATATGTATATTTTGGGAAACAATTTAACACTCTGGTATTGTATGTAATTATATATGGTTATATTTATTTGATTTTCACTTCTCCCTGCTTAGGTGAATGGTTGGGTTTAATTCAGTTTGGTATCAGAGCATTATAAATTTCATACTATATGAAAAAAAAAAAAAACTAGTTAAATAGCAGGTTGTTACAAAATATATCCTAAATTGAACCAAAAATTGAAAATCAATTTTTAACCAAAAATGAAATCGAACCTAACCGAATTATATTTTAATCGAACCAAATCAACCGAATTAGTTCGGTTAATTTGGGTAATTCAGTTTTCACCAAAAATTTCTTGCTCCTACAATAGACCTATATAGTATATGGGATAAAAGAAGTAGGTGAAGCCCAACAGGGTCCTACCAAACTAAAGATTTCATCAAGTCAGGGACTTACGCATATTGATTTTTTGGGAAGGGGTTGGTGGTGGAGGAGGATGTTACCCAAAGCAGGGAACTTTAGAACTATTAAGAATGTACCATATATAACATATGCGACAAATTTTGTAGAGACCCGGAAAATAGTAATAATAAAAATTGCAATAAAAAGAGGAAATTTGATTTGGTGTAAACCAAATCGTCAACGGTTTCGGCAAGTTTAGAAAAATCGCTGATGATTTTGAGTTACTGAGAGCTAGTAAATGTAAACGGGGTAAAAATGGTTTGGTTAAAGACCAAACCGTCGACGGTTTTGGCCAGGGACAACAGCCTATAAATAAGCTTTAAGTCATTTTTTTAAGGGAAATTCCCTCTCCTCTCCCCTCCTCTCCTCTCTCTCTCTCTCTCTCTCTCTAGCTGCGGACACTCTCTCTTTCTCTCTTAATTTTCTCCCCAAATTTTAGCAAGAATTAATGAATAAACACCATTTTAGGATCTCAGCTTCGATCCTCTGCAGTTTAACCAGAGTAGAGTTGCTATTTGGGGATCCTAGACACCACTCCAGAGACAAGGTAAGGGAAATAGATTATGTCAGTTAGTTTTGGAAAATTTAACTGATTAAATTATAATATGTGATTTCAGGAATAATATATAAGTTTTTCTGAATATTCAGGCATATGGAAATGGAAATTATGAATTATTATTATATGTATGTTTTTGGAAAACCAGGTATTTTGGGTTTAAGTAAATCATAGAGATGATTATACGCTTATTTCTCAGCAAAGTATATTTTTCCCAAGAAAATTATTATATTATGAATTATCACTCAAATTGTGTGGCATGAGTAAAGTTATTAATACTGCATATATAAACCTTTTATAATATTTTATGATGATACAAAACAAGTATGATTTTATACTAATTTTAGAAAATGTTCTGAATAATGTGGAATCATGATATGACAGTTTCAGACAGATTTATGAAATGACAGTACAAACGACTTTATGTCAAGTTCAGACGACTTTATGCCGAGTTCAGACATAATTATGTCGAGTTATGAAATAACAGTTTTATACAAATATATGATATGACAAATTTTATACTGAATTGTGAACGTGTCAGATTTCATACAGTTTTATGAAAATGAGATCATGTTATAGTTTTATTTTACAAACAGTTATATGGTATGAGAACACTAATTGACCAATTATGTTCAGAATATGGTACCATAACTTATATGATATAATCAATGTCACTACACTATTCACGAAGTGTTGGTATATGGATAGTCGATTAAACCCAGAGAAGAGTAGAGTACCTTCCTAACAGTCCGGACCAGACTGGGTAGGCCAATTGTACTTACAGATGCGTTAAGTTTGACTTAACTTGGTAGGTCAACCAATGCTAAGTGCTGCCTTTGGGCCGCACGACCCGATCATGTGAGATTATTACATGATGTTATATGATTGTCCATTCAGGGAAAATACCTTATGTATATATATGATGATTTACATATGTAGAGAAATATGTATTACGATAAACCATGTTTTGAAAAGAAAATATGTGTTTTTAAATATATAAGTGTGAGTACAGATTTACATGATTTATTAGTTAAAGTTAATTATTTAAAGGATGTGCTTATGCCACACTAAAACTGAGAAGTGTCTCACGCTAATATTTTAACATTTTCAGGAAGTATCAAGAACCAAGCCCAGAGAGCTCATGGGCGAGATTAGTTTGTGTTGTGTAGGTAAGTTTTGGTGAGATACTGAAATGTGTATGTAGATATGTTTTTAACTGTTTAGGATGTAAATAATCAGAATTTTTGGAGGTATATGTATAAGTATAGTGGTATTAGAATTCTAGTATAGTTATTGTGATATTTATGTTTTCCACTGCATGTTTGATAAGGAATTATGGATAGGTATACCTGGTACCCCCTTCGGGTTCGGGTCATTATAATTAAGGTATAAGAGAAGTAGAATTTTCGAGGCGTCACATATTTCTTGTTTTGAATTAAATAGAAAAACTTAGTTCTCTTGATTGTATTCTTAGCTAAACATAAATAAGACCAAGCACTTGATGAACTCAAGTGACTACTCCATATTAGACATGAAAAAGCTTAAAATAACACCACAAATGAAAACCTAGTAGGACCAACTAGCCCAATGACCAAGGAGGTCAAAGAACTGTGTTTGGGTGAAGAAAGCCACAAAACTTTAGCTTGGGGTGCCCAACCTACTGTGCTTACGTATAAGAGAGATTAAAAGAATCCCACGAATGAAGGCCAAGCCAAATCAATAAGGTTAAACTAGCTAGCTAGAGAAAAAAAAAAAAAAAGTCTAAAGCAACTCGTGAACTCCACTTGCTACTCGGGCATAAATGAAAACAACATAAAAAGTGCCCCAAACATGAAGATAAAGCTAGGTGAATGAGATCAACTTGACTACTACCAAGAAAAGTCTAAAGCAATATATGTTGATAAGTTCAAGCTACTGCACTCAAGAATAAAAGAGTGCAAAATAACATGTATGAAGGCAAGGCTAGCTCAATTAATTTGATTAGCTCAAAACCTAAAAAAGGCAAAGGGAAACAGTTCAGTGAACTCAACAAGGTACATAAGGGCATGAGAGAGCTTAAAATAGTCCCACACATAATGACTAGGCAAGCTAGATAAAATTGACCCACCAAAAGCTAAATGATGCTAATGAAATATAACTCAATAAAATCAATGACTAGCTACACTTAGGAGTGAGAGAGCTTGAAACAAGTTTATGTATGATGACCAAGCTAACTTCAAAACCAAGTTGTCTAGAGCCTAAAGAGGACAATGCCCCATTGAAAACTTGGCGAACCTAATTGAAAACAACACCAAAAAGTGCTCATAAGCAACTTGCTAAGGCAATTCGTAATAGATTATCTAGAAACACTTGGAGTTGTGTCACTTCGAGAAAAATAACCTATCAACACATGCAAGTGTGGGCTGACTCTCAAAGAATGGTAACAAAATGATGGGTAAATAAAGTTTCTTAGCCCTTTTAGTTCAATGGATTTGCCACTAATATCTTATTTAATCTAAGCATGGTTAGATCACCAAATTAGCTACCAACTTATAAGATCCCAAGTCAACCTTAGGTCATAAAACAAGTAGGGATTGGATTATGTAAACAAATTGAGTTCAATAGCATAGTTATGTGCGGAAAGGTACGAGCGAGCCTACATATCTGTGGTGATCCAACCACACCTTCCAATATGGTTACCTTGTTACAATTTCACTCCAGTTAGCTCATCTTTGTTGTACCCCCTCCTTGCGATTAAGGTAAAGACTTCGGGCATGACCACCACAAATGACACCTAATTAGTCCCAGATAGTCCTAAATTAATCACCAATTACTTTTATTGCTTATTACTTTTTGATCAACCATTATTTAAATAACATCAAACACTTTACTTTAATATTGAGTTCCTTTTCATCCCCATGATAGTTCAATACCTCGAAAACGTCAAAAGAGTAGTTAAGCAACCTCTTTAGGTGTCTGTCAATGAGTTGATTTAAAGAATAATTTAATATTTCTCAAAAGAAGGATATTTACCAATAAGAAAATCTTATTTAATATATTAAATTCATGATCGATACTTGCATTTTTCATAAACATTCCCCTTGGATTTCCTTAGTAGTCTAGGTAAATCCCTTTAAAATGTGTAAAATCCTTTTTAGGTCAATTGGTGATTATCATTAGTGTAATGCACACTAATGACCTAATCTGTAAAAGATTATTTGTCTATACTATATATTAAAACATGTCATATTTAACTTATAGTCATCTAAACCCCAAATCCTAATTTCTAAAAAAAAATTAAATTTTTTAAAATTTAAAAACAAAACTTTGATTGGTTAAATCCCTCTCTCCTAGATTGTTGCTAGATCATATTATTATTTAGTGCAATTTAAACCACAAAAAAAAAAAAAAAATGTTTAACACTCTTAAATTTTTGGTTGACTTTCATGTAAATCTCTCCTCTATTTTATTATCATAAAATTTTGCCTCTACAAATCCAATACCACTTCCCTTATCAAGACACATAACTTACACCCAATGTTGTAACTTTAAAGCAATAAGTTTACTTATTGGGAATTGAAATACAAAGTTCAATTACTTATTAAGGATGTTATTCTTTGTGTTGGTATATATAGAGGTGGCAAAACAGGTTTACGAGCTAGATTTGAACGATTGTAAACGAACTGAATCATAAACGGTTGGGATCATAAACGGGTTGAAATTAAATGGGTCTCAACCCTGTAAATCCTAACCTGCCAGTTTAACGAGTTACCCATTTAAAAAAATAATTTAATTATTTTAAAACAAAGAAATTATGAAGAGCAAATCTCTCACCTCTCAATCAGTCTCTCACGGTTGAAGGAGGAGGAGGATGAGAAGAAGAAGAAGAATGGGTTTAAATCAAAATCAGGTTTTTAAATGGTGGGGGTTTAAAACTTTAAATCAAAATCAGTTTGAAGAAGAAGAATAAGAAGAACTGCGACCGGCGGGTGGCATCTACTTGATGATCTTGTGCTTCCTGTTTTGTGTTTTCCAGAAGTTGTGGGGCAGGAGCTATGGTAGGCTTGAGGGAAGGATTATAGAATGAAGCAACAGATCCCCTGTTCCCATCTGGGGTAGCCAAAACCTGGTGCCAAACGCTCTTGTACCTGCCATTGCTTAACACCTCTTTCTGATCCCTCGTGTTGATCACGATGGCGTTTGGCAATGGCTGCATATCGATCCATTCCCCATCTTTGAGGATTTGAAGGCCTTTAACCTTGTCATCTTGGAAGAGTATGACAACCCCGCCTGCGTCGGTATGAGCCCAGATACTGTTCACCATATCGGGATGAGGAGAGGATTGGTAGTGGCTGACCTTGGTGCCATAGAAGGCACCCTCATCCTCTTCCCCACCCCCGTTTAGTGCCTTCTTGATGTACCCTTTTGGCAAACCCAGATTTTCATCCATCACTTCCATAACCTTCTCAGCCAATTTCTTCAATTCGGACCGGTATTCCGCCATTGTTTCCCTGTCAAGATCGCTCAGTGCGCTCACCGCACGGTTCCGTCGATGCGTGTGAGGGTGAGGGAGGGAGATGGCGTTGGAAGTTGTTCATGTTGGCGACTTCAAATTGGTTTGATTTAGGCTCGGAGACTCGAAGTCGGAGACGAAGCCTCGGATCTGGAATAGCTACTCGCCGGAGTCATCGAACGACGGATAGGAGCTAGAGGACCGGAGGTGCTGAGGCTGAGCAGGAGCAGCTGAGGACCTGAGGAGGGGACGACGACTCGAGGAGCTGGAACAGCAGGAGGAGGCAGCCGCGGCGAGGAATTAGGATATAGGGTTTTCTCATTTTGGGTCATTGAACAGGAGTTTTTTCCAATTTTAATTTTATTTTTTAATAAAATATCATATAATACTTTGTTTGGGAAAAAATTTCCCATTTTAAGACTTGCGTAATCTCGCAAGTTGAGGCTGCAAGATGCCAAATCTCACAGGATGGTCCTGTAAGATTTGCATGGGACTTTCTCACGCTTCCTTCACCCTCTGTTCTTCCCTTCTGCCTCAATCAGCTTAAAAAAATCCTCCAACCCCAACAGCCTCTCCCCGACGAAGTTTGCCGACCTCGTCGCCGCCTCCGCCTCTGCCTCCTCCTCCTCCTCCTCCGACAGGTCGCCGCCCGACGCAATGCCGTAGCTTTGCCACCGCCGTTGTGTGTGCATGTGTGTGTATGAGAGAGAGAGAGAGAGAGAGGGAAGCGTGTTGTGATAATTTTGGATGATTTTTTATTCTAAGGAAGCTAGCTTAAGGATTGACGATGAGGATGATCCAAAAGACATTGAATGAATGTTTGGAATTTGAGTGCTGCCGTGGCGTATCAGCGTGGAGTTTTATTTTGAGGATCATTTACTGCTGCTTGTCATATAGATACAGAAAATGTTGAGATGAACTTCAGGGTTGGCTAGACTTCAATCACTGCTTAACTCTTCAACCTTACATTGGAGCCAGCACCAATTTTGATGTCATTTGCAGATAAAAAAAAATGGAAATATTTACTGCCAATATGGTTTTTTTTTTTTTTTTTGTGTGCTAAAGTTAATGCATTATATGGGAGATTTTGTTTCCTCTTTTGTATACAGTTCATGGAAAGATTGGGTGGTGAAAAGCCATTGGAAACAAGGTGTTCTATGAAACTCATAAAGCTTAAGGATAACATCACCATGGATAGGCAAGTTGCAGAAACGATGGTGTACTGATGGCAGTCTTTAATTTATTGTCTTTTATTGTCCTTAAAAGAAATTTAAATTCATGGTATTAGTTGTATTGAGGAATGGTGGGAACTTGTAGTTTTCTACAAAGTGCGAAGTCAGATTTTTGCAGAAAATCATGAGAGACTCGGAGAACGTCGATTCACAGAGTTCGAAGGCCATAATTTTTTCTAGAACTCGTCCTGTTCAACACCAAGAAAAAATCAGATAGAAAATTGACCCCATGACTGACACTCCCACATCGAAAATTGACAAAAACAAAACAAAAAATGAAAACCCCATTTTCCCTCACAGAAAACTCCACACTGATACGCCACAACAGCACTCAAATTCCAAACAAGGTGTTCTATGAAACTCATAAAGCTTGAGGATAGCATCACCATGGATAGGCAAGCTGCAGAAACGAAGGTGTACTGATGGTAGTCTTTAATTTATTGCCTCTTATTGTCCTTAAAAGAAATTTAAATTCATGGTATTATTTGTATTAAGGAATGGTGGGAACTTGTAGTTTTCTACAGAGTGCGGGGTCAGATTTCTGCAGAAAATCACGATAGACTCGGACGAGGTCGACAGACTCCGACGGGGAGAGGCTGTTGGGGTTGGAGGATTTTTTTTGAGCTGATGGAGGCAGAGGGGAAGAACAGAGGGTGAAGGAAGCGAGAAAGTCCCATGCAAATCTTGCACGACCATCCTGCGAGATTTGGCTACACGCGTCATCACACAAACTCTTTTGCTCATTTAAATCTCGCAACTCAAACTTGCAAGATTTGTTTAAATCTCGTAGCCTCAACTTGCGAGATTACGTAAGCCTTAATATAGAAATTTTTTTCTCAAACAAAGTATTATTTGATATTTTATTAAAAAATAAAATTAAAATGGGAAAAAATTCCATTGGACAAGAGCCAAGTAAATGGGTCCCTTGGCGGGTGACTCGACTCGAAATCAGATTGACTCGTTTATAAATGGGGATCATGGGTTGACCCATTTATAAATAGGTTGACTTTCATAAATTTGAATCCGTTTTAATCGGACGGGTCACGGGTGACCCATCGGGTCTGGACCCGCTTTACCATATCTAGGTATGTACGACAATGTGCTACATACCAATATTATAATACAATTCTCAATTTGAACTACATAATGTGGTTCATAATTGTTGTGTTCCTTAAATTTTATTGGTCAATTATTATTAATTGTGTTTTGAAAAAAATAATATTAAATATTTCAAATGTATTATTCCCTTATATGTTCTTTCTATCTTTCAACTAAAAAAACTCAAAACAATTTAATAATAAAACTATATTTTATTCCTATTTTTTGTTTTCACGTAAAAATGAACTTAAAATATATGGGTAATAACTAAAAATAAAAATAACAAAATTATTTTAATACCTAGGACATGAACGAGTTAAAGCCTGGTATGCTTGCCTAAATGTATTAGCAAAGCATATTGGCGGTGTGGAGTCGCATGATTCCTATGTTGTCTTCTACCTCGTGGATACTAGGCCAAAGCCCTAGTGCTATGCAAGTAGAACCTAGCGTCATTGTCTTCCAGCGTCATGTCAATCTACTATTTGCTAGATCTCCATGGCAAAGCTTCCAAAACTAAGATGCCCTTCTCTTCCCAAGTTCACTTTTATAGGATGTCAAAGTGCTTGCAGCCATGACTACCAACACCGCACTAGCATTGACCTTTGCCATCCATGGATTGACACTACTAGAGATTGTAGGGGCACCATGACACGCACACTCTCACCCTCTCTCTCTCAACACACGCACACACGCACACGCGCTCGCTCGCTTGCCCACACAGAAATAGAAGATAAGAAGAGTGAGGACTAAACTTGGTACAAACTATGGTGTTTGTTGACAAGGATGATGATGATGATTAACATGTATACATGATGATCACAATGGCGGAAACGTGAACATCATAATGGTGATACTTAATGCAAAACTCATGATAGAACCCATGCATGCTGAAGGAGATATGCGTGCATGCTAGTGGGGTATACCTTTTTTTCTCCTTTGTAGTGAACTCACGATCACAACAGGTATTAAGGTTATTTTTTTCCCTCTTTTCAACCTCTAGAACGTGCATATAAACTCTTTCTCCTCTCTTGAACGTGTTGAATCATCACTTCCTTCTCCCTCACTAAGGCTCCTTATAAAAAGTTAGGGTTGGAGCACCTTTGCCATAATGCAAAAGATGCTCTTTCCCTAATAGGAATGGAGCAATAATCTTCCCGCTAAAGCATGGCAAAAATGCCTAATTTTTTTTTTTTTTTTTAAAAGTTGTCTTCCATAACAATCAAGACACAAATATGTAATTAGTGAAAAATAAATCCCAACGAAGCATCGAGCTTCTATCAAGATCAAGATCAAATTCTGACTCTAAGTAAACCACGAATTGAATTTGAAATTACTCAAATTGAATCAAATTTACCTTTTGATACAAAGAAAGTGGGGTCAATCACTCAAAATGGGAAAATTAAAAGTCTAAACTATAACTTGAATAAATTTCTTTACTTACACAACTATTCATAAAAATCACAGTACCAGAAGAAAAAAATTATTTATTATAATATGAATAATAGGCTAATACAATAAGCTTTAACTAGGCCAAATACTAAAAAAAACCAAAACAAAGTGATTAAGCAAATTCAATTGTCGCGACGTCCTGGACCCGGCCCAGAGAACCAATCTCTGCTTTAAAAATGGGTTCGGCTTGCGAACTGGGAAGAATGGATGGATATGTGTGATTTAAAAAAAAAAAATGTGATTTTTGTGGAAAATGATGTGTGGTGGAGTCGCCACTAACCTTTGGAAGTGTGGTTAGAATACTTGATTGCTACCCCATTAAGGGTAGAATCGGTCTGCGTCACTAGAGTCGGGCTCAGGAGTATGGTTACGCAAGGGGAAGGTATTAGCACCCCATATGCGCCCGTTCTTATGAACGGTACTAGATTAATAAAGAATCATCTTGAAATAAATGTAGTAAGTCTTTAAAGATTACTCCCTTTCAAAAATCAAAAGAATGAAAATACTATATAGGTATTCCCTCATAACTGGGGCAATCTAGTACTCCGAAGAGTCAATGTTCTTGTTTGCAACCATCGGGAAGGAAAATCGAAGATAGGATACAAAATACGCTAGCGGGGGTTTTGAAATCTATAGGTTTTTTTTTTAGTATCAAAAATAATATTCCGGGAGGTTTTTGAAATTTGTTCGGGATTGGAATATTTTTTGTGCCTAAAAAGATATTTTTGTGATTTTTCCTAAGTGTGAAAATGATTTTTGTAATTTTTCCCAAACTTTCCAAATAACACAAATAAAATCAGTTGAAATCAAAATGTGAAAATATTTTTGGAATTTCCAAAAATTTTGTGATTTTTGTGAATTTTTTGGATATAATAATAGTATATAAGCGAAATGGAGAAAACCGGGGTGAACCGGTATGGGAATGGTGAACCGGTCAAACGTTGACCAGTTTGGGGGAAAACTAGTTTAAGGTCTTGGTTGAGACCATTGATTTTTTGCGGTTTTCCAATGTTCTTCTGAATACAACCGGATTTTAGACAATAATCATGAAAGTCATAGTTTTAAATATATGACTTTAGAATGTATTTTTGAAAATTTTGAATGTAAGGAAACAGATCTAACCTTTGCCAAACGTGTTGGAAACTTTCTTGGATTTTCTTCAAGAATTTTCAAATGTAAATAAGTTTCAAAGCCTTAAAATTTTTTGAATTTTCTTTGAGAATTTTTCTGAATTTTTGTGACTTTTTTGAAGTTTCCTTCTTTTTTTTTTTTCTTTTTTACGGGTTAAAAAGAAGCTATTTAAAATAAAATAAACAATCAAATCAAATCATATAAACCGGCAGAGGCCGGTTTGGGAAAGGGGGCGGGGATGTAACATAGGAAAAGAAAGTTCATTGGTTTTACCTATCGTCTTTTTCTCCTCCGGTCTTCCTTTCCTGTCTGTGAATCTGCAAGGGTTAATCTACAACATCTTCCTGAGGCTTGTTCTTGAGCTCTAACTCGAGGCACTACGAAGTACCTTCTTCGGACGAGGTGACTCGGCACCGGTAGGAAATGGGATCAGTCGACCACTTGATCTTCTTTCGTTTTTCTCTACTCCAGTCTTCTTTTCCTGTTGGTGAGTCTACTAAGGCCACTCTACAGCGTCTTCCCAAGAGTTGTTATTGAGCTCTAACTCGAGGCACTACGGAGTGCCTTCTTCAAATAGGGTGACTCAGCACCGGTAGGAAACGGGATTAGTTGACCTCTTGATCTTCACTCAAAAAAAACTAGTTTCACAAACTTATAATAGAAAACTTCAATATTTGAAATCTTCTCCTTATCAACACTAAGAACTCTCTCTTTGTGCTTGAAATGAGAGGACTATTTATAGACTTAGTTTGGGGCAAGCATAGGAAAGAAGACATAAGGGAGTGATGATGGGGGGAACCAAGTTGGGGGGAAGAATGATGAAGGGAAATTAGCATGGGAAGAATGATAAAATGAGATAACATGACATGTGGTGAGTGATGATGGGGGGAACAAAATATGGGATGAAGAATGATGAAGGGAATATAGTATGGGAAGAATGATAAAGGGAGGAAACATGACATATGGTGAGTGATGATGGGGGGAACAAAGTATGAGATGAAGAATGATGAGGGGAATATAATATGGGAAGAATGATAAAGGGAGGAAACATGACATGTGGTGAGTGATGATGGGGGGACAAAGTATGGGATGAAGAATGATGAAGGGAATATAGTATGGAAAGAATGATAAAGGGAGGAAACATGACATGTGGTGAGTGATGATGGGGTGACAAAGTATGGGATGAAGAATGATGAAAGGAATATAGCATGAGAAGAATGATAAAGGGAGAAAACATGACATGTGGTGAGTAATGATGGGGGGAACAAAGTATGCTTGCATTTGACAAATTAAAATAAATAATAATAATAATAATAATAATAATAATAATAATAATAATAATAATAATAATAATAATAACAACAATAATAATATGAGGATTCTAGAAGCTGTACGGAGCCCATCAGAGATGTGTGGGGCCCAAGCGCTATGTGGGGTCCACAAGCCGTTTGAGGGTTACGAGAACCCGAGCTAGCAAGGCACTGGATATGTGGATCCGAGTTAGCGTACCAGAGGGGGTAACGTGCACCGGATGTAGGAATCTGAGTTAGCGTACCAGGAGAAGCGGGGCCCACAAACCGTGTGGGGCCCAATGGAGATATGTGGGGCCCACAAGCAATGTAGGGTCCACGAGCCATTTAAGGGTTATAGGAACCCGAGCCAGCAGGCACAAGCATGCCAAATGAGGTAACGTGCATCGGATGTAGGAATTCGAGCTAGCGTACCAAAGGGGGGTAACGTGCAACGGATGTAGGAATCCGAACTAGCGTATCAGGAGAAGTGGGGCCCACAAACCATATGGGGCCCAATTGAGATATGTGGGGCCCACAAGCAAAGTGGGGTCCACGAGCCATTTAAGGGTTATAGGAACCCGAGCCAGTAGACACAAGCATGCCAAATGAGGTAACGTGCATCGGATGTAGGAATCCGAGCTAGCGTATCAGAGCGGGTAACGTGCACCGGATGTAGGAATTTCGAGTTAGCGTACCAAAGGGGGTAACGTGCATCGGATGTAGGAATCCGAGTTAGCGTACCAGGGGGTAACGTGCATCGAATGTAGGAATCCAAGCTAGCGTACCAGATGGGGTAACGTGCATCGGATGTACGAATCCGAGCTAGCGTACCAGGGGGTAACATACATCAGATGTAGGAATCCAAACTAGCGTACCAGGAGATGTGGGGCCCACAACACATGTGGGGCCCAATGGAGATATGTGGGGCCCACAAGCCATGTGGGACCTACAAAGATGTGTGGGGTCCATAAATAGTGTGGGACCTACAAGGATGTGTGGAGTCCACAAGCAGTGTGGGACCTACAAAGATGTGCGGGGTCCACGAACACCATGGGACCTACAAGTATGTGTGGGGTCCACAACCACTGTGGGATCTACAAGAATGTGTGGGATCCACAACCAGTGTGGGACCTACAAATATGAGTGGGGTTCACAACCGTGTGGGAAGGTTTTGACATGAGGTCTCCTCGGAAAGGCTTGGTTAAAATTGGGGTGTCCACATCAATATGCTACACTCGGACATAAAAGAGGCTAGAAAAGCTTCGTATGAAGACCACACTAGCTTAATAAGATTAACAAACCTACAACCAAAAAAGGAAAAAGTAAGGTAGCTTGAGGAACTCAACCTACAATTCCATCGCAAAAAAGTTTAAAATAGCCTCATGTATGAAGACTAGGCTATCTACAAAATTGACCAACCCAAATCCTAAAGAGGGCAAAAGGAATTACCTCATTGAACCCAACAAGGAACATAAAGGCATAAGAGATATGAAATAATCCTACACACAGTGAACACAGTCTTAAATGGTCGAAGGCAAAAAACATGCTAATGCAATATAACTTAGTGAACTCGACAACTTGATACAAAGTGAGGATTAAAAATAATGCATTAAGACCATACAAACTTAGTAAGACCAACTCGTTTAGAGCCTAAAAAGGCCAATGCTCCACCCAAAGGAAACTTGCTGAATTTAAGTTGATTGGAGACAAAAAATAAGCTTGCAAAAAAAAGGTTAAAAACCACTAAACTAGCAACATTGTTGGCTTATAAGGCTTGTTCAAAATCCATTTGTCATATATATATATTTTTAAATATTTCATAAAAAAAGGACTATAAGGGAACCTTCCAAGTTGAGCACAAAAGGAAAACAAAAAAATAAAAGCAAAAAGAAAAAGAAAGGAGGGAAAATTTCTAGTCTTTAGGGGCAAGGTTGGAGAGATCGTCTACCTCCTCAACAACACCTTCACCATCTTCTTCATCATTGCTCTCCTCCTCATACCTAGTGGTAAAAATTGTTAGGACCTGTGAGTAATAAACAAATACCAGAAAATTGAGAGACCGTTACTTGACGTCATTACTGACGCCGTCTACTGACGTGGTAGGGTGTGGGGCCCATTGCTGACGTGGCACTGTGGGGCCCACATGCTGGTAGATTTTGTGGGCCCTAGTGTTGACGTGATAGCTGACGTGGCAGCTGATGAGGCGCTAACGCGGCGCCGACAAAACGCGGGGCCCGCTGACGTAGATGGCTTGTTGGGTACAAATGGTCGGGTATAGATCCAGGTAGGATACTGTTAGGGTTTAGAGCGGGTTACCGGGTTAGGTTGAGGTGGCCAGGTGAGGAAGACACGTGGAGCGTGTGAAGACACGGACGATTTCGGCGAGGCGCGTGTGGTGCCGCCTGGGCTCCTTTCGAGATTTGGTTTGCACTGTTGGCTTCTTCTCGATGAGATGAACATGATGGTGGCCTCAAATTTCA
Organism: Malania oleifera; assembly: GCF_029873635.1. Taxonomy (NCBI): domain Eukaryota; kingdom Viridiplantae; phylum Streptophyta; class Magnoliopsida; order Santalales; family Ximeniaceae; genus Malania; species Malania oleifera. The sequence goes on from NC_080422.1 coordinate 91,827,924, forward strand.
ATTTTGAGACACCGGATAGGACTATATTTTCAGTGAATTTTCTTCGATCTGGCGTTTCTGCTCCGAACCAGGCTCTGATACCACTTGTTAGGACCCTGTGAGCAATAAACAAACACCAGAAAATTGAGAGATACTAGAAATTTACGTGGTTCGGTTTAGATTGACTTACGTTCACGGAGCACACCACAATTCACTATACAACCGAGAAAGAATACAATCTCTCAGCTCTCTTCCTCACTTCTCTACACTCTCTCCTTCCTCTTTATACATTACCTCTCAATAGCTCTTCTCTATTTATAGATAGTTGGAGTAAATTACAATAAATAAAATTGAGGAATTACAATCATCTTCAATTAATGACCGGGGATTACAACTGCAGACGCATCTCCAGCTTGCGTCTCTTAGCTCCAGCTACACAACAAAAATGCCATGAAGGTTCAAATCAAGAAATATTTTTACTACTTGGTCCTTACAATCCTTAAAAACAAATTTGTGTGTACTGATAGCATAATAATCCAGGGCTTATTTGAAATCTAGAGATGCTTTAAAGGCTTTCACAACATCTTGGTAGGCCTCCCTCAGTGCCTTCTCTCTCTCTCCTTGAGCTACCTCTAATTGCTTCTCGAGGGACCTAATTTGGTAGCACAACTCAATGTTCTTTGTTTCCAGGGCTTCCTTTTCACCACCACAATTAATTGTTTCTAAATAATATCTTACATTGCAAATCAGTGGCTAATTGGAGGGCAATGTTTACTTTGTCATCCAAGATAACACACATCATCACCGCTTGCAAACATTGATTTTATAGAAAAAATCATATGCAAAAGACAAAATTACAATGCTACCATCTAAGATCACACACTTATCAATGCCTCTACACATAAGAGAGGTATACAGATGAAAATGAGAAGCATATCATGTAAAATTACACAATATATCATATGAAAAGGCAAAGAACCAACCTTGTGGATAGTATGCCAAGTTGTGTTGCTAAGATCTTCAAATAGCATCTCCAACTCCACCTTATCCTCAGGAGGGATGAAAATCCTTATGACTTTTTGAGAAATGCAAGGTTCATGAAGTATTGAGGAGCTGATTGGGATAAACCTCAAGATAAAGTTGATCACTTAAGTAGCTTACTGTCTCTATTTGGAAGGTAAACATTGGAGTAATGTCAATAGAGGAAGTTTGATTAATATATACATATATTTAAATTGTATTATAATAAAGTAATATGCTAATTTTATTTCATAATATTTTGTTATATTTTAATATATATTGATTATTATAATAGATTGTACAAACTATATAAGGATTATATTAATACCATAGTTTATTTTTTAGGATAAAAGAAACTCATTTCTTTTGAAATTTTAAAAATATTATAAACCACCTCTGAGATTTTTAAAAATACTACAAACCTTTTCTAAGGTGTGATAAAAAAGACACAAACCTTTCATAACAAAGATTTATTTCTTTTGTAAAATATAAGGAAATATTTGTGTCTTTTTGATAACTTTCATAAGATGTTTCTAAATATTTTGAAACCTTAGAAGATGTCTCTAAAATTTTTGAAACCTTAATAAGGTTATTATCTTTTTACCAAAACTCAAGAGAAGTCAATATCTTTTGTCTTATTTTTTAATAGTATAGTGTTTTATATTTTTTAAGCATTCAATTAATTCATTATATTGATGGATTAATCTTGTTACTTTTAAAAAAAACCAATATGTAGTCTTAATTAAAAAATTATAGTTCTCAAAGACTTAAACATTAAAAAAAAAAATTTAATGCTACATTTGGCTGTATGAATTTTATACCATTGATTTGGATTTTGGTGAATTTGAACAAATTTCAATACAGTTTTATATTACATCTTATCTAAACTAAATAAAAATTCAAATCCAAAACTTTTCCAAAGATAGGAAATATTTATGAACCATTGACTTAAATATTAAAAAAAAATATTAATGCTACATTTGGCCATATGAATTTTATACCTTTGATTTAGATTTAAGTGAATTTGAACAAATTTCAATACAATTTTATATTACATCTGATCCAACCTAATGTAAATTCAAATCCAAAATTTTTCTATAGATAGGACAAATTTATGAGCCATTCTTAAAGTACTACAATAATTATATTTATAATCATTGTTCTTATAAAAATTAACAAACTCTGCATTTTATCTTGTAACTTATTATGAGAACATCTTTTATTATATTGGTAATAATAAATCATTGTAATTTTAAAATTAATTTTCCTCGTTAAAATAATTAATTTTTATATTTAATAAATTATGTGATTATTTACCATTTTTTGATACATTTTTGTGAAAAATAAAAATTTTGAAGAAAGAAAATATTTCTCAGGTGAACACAATTGTTCACCACGGATCAACAAGAAGAAGAAAATATTCACCTCTAATGTAGTAGAGTTTTTTTCTATTTTAATTTTATTTTACTTAAAATTATTTAAAAATAATTTGATTGGACCTTTATTTCTCAAATTGATGTGTCTTAAAAAATGCTGGATGGTCAAGTGTTTTTTTTAAACAAAAGATACTGGACCATTCAACGTTTTTTTAATTTGGGTTAAAACCACAAATGACACGTGGGCGCTAAAAAAAATGCTACAATCTGGCCTAAAGCACAGGTGACACATAGCCTTTAAAAAATACTATGCTAAGTAGCATTTTCAACTAAAATCGTTGATTGAAGTAGTGTGTTTTGCATGCTGCATGCAAGAGGCATTGGTGATGTGGCATTTTTGTTTATTTTTGTTAATACAATTTTTTTTAATTTTTTTTTTATTGAAATATGGTTTTCCTATTTTATTCAAATTAGGAGGTAGAATCTTTATTAGGGACATGAGAGAAGTAAACTGACATAATTAATTTAGACCTTTTTTTTTTTTTTTTTTAAGAAGGGCGGGACCTCCATTTATTTATTGATAAACCCTCACTTTTGGCGGAAGAATATTGTGGTTACAAGATATTTAAAGGGAGGGACAAAAGACAAACCTTTAAAGGCCTTCCAAAAACAACATCAACATCTAGCCAAAAAAAAAAATTACAAAACAAAAACAAAATAAGGACCTACAAGCCAAATATCACGCAACAAAACAAACAAAAGATAAATAACATAAAGCATAAACCAAAACCAACAGGAAATCAGCTAAACATACCTCAAATAAGTCCTACCCATCTTCTCCAATTTATATAACCCCTTGATAACTCTAGGGAGATGATTACTATTTGTAAACAACCTATTCCTCCCCCTAGCACCTTGACGAGCCAAGACATCTGCCACTTTATTTCCTTCTCTATACCAATGTTTAATCGAAAAGTCTACTCCCTCCAATAAACCAATCAGCTGCTCCCAAAAATCCTATAAATACCACAAGGAGCACCTCCTTGTTCTTATCCAATTTACAATAATCTTCGAATCACATTCAATATCAATACTAGTATGGCCCAAATGTTTGCAAATCTTTATTCCGTCTAATACAACTCTCAATTCAGCTTCATTATTTGAACAAGAACCAAAATATTTTAAAAAACCAAACACAAAAGTACCTGTATGGTCTCTAAGGATGCCACCACCACCCGCCGGCCCTAGGTTCCCTAAACTGCTTAATTTACTTTCATTAGCAATTTACTTGGATCATAGATCATGTAAATTACGAGCATATGTTATTATAAAACTTTGTAAGTATGAAAGTAGTTGGTGTATTTGAATTGTTGATGCATGCTTTGCGGTGAATTTTCTATTATATTATTTTACATTTGCAGGATTTATTCTAATTCAATAAAGAATGAGTTTTTATTTTTCAATTGGGGGGCGCGGGGGGGGGGGGGGTGATTGTTGAGTTGGCCCCTAATGAGTTGCATGTTGTTATGCGCTACGAAGGGAGTCACATTTGTGGACCCTGGTATATTCGTGGTCTTCACAAGGGCATGTTTGATGGGTTTGGTCCCTCTTCTTTTAGGTACATGTTATAATTTTTAGTATGCCAATAGATATTGCATGCTAGCATGATATCTATAGAACTTTTTAAAGGCGATGTTTAGTACGTAGTTGAAAACAATATGCATTTTTATTTTTAGTAAAAACACACTGTCGCGACGTTCTGAGAGCAAGGGTGCCCCGAGGTGGGCGAACGAAAAATGATTTATGACTTTTGTCGGGAAAAACTTGAAAGTTGGAGTCACCACTAACCTTTGAAGTGTGACTATAACACATGATTACCACCCAGTTAAGGGTGGAATCGGTTTACGTTACCATGATTGGGATCGAGAGTTCGGTTATGTAAGGGGAAGTCACTATCACCCCCTACACACATGTTCTATGAACGGTACCTAATTAATTAAATAATTATCTCAAATTAAAATTAATAGCCTTTTATTTTACTCCTTTTGAAAAATTACAAAATTTCTAAGTACACGCAAATAAATAAGCCACACAAATATTCACATAGTATATTTAATATAGAGTATCTCTCAGAACCAAGACATGTGAGGCTTAAAAAGCCCGTGCCTTCTTTGAAATCATAGGTATAAAAATTAAGAAAATATTTTAAGAAAATAACTCCAGTTTAAGAAAATAACTCCCCGGCAATGGCGCCAAAAATTTGACTCGTTCTGAGTTGTGCTTTCAAGTGCAGAAGTGTCAAATTGTATCAAGGATGAGTCTAGGATCGTATTCCACAGAGACTACTGAGTATCAAAGTATTTATGAAAGGTTAGTGAAATCCTGTTGCTGTAAAATGTGGTTTGAAAGTCTTTTTGGTCTTTTATGATTTTGAAAACAGTAAACAAAATGGGAGGAACTTGAGTAAACTATCAAAATGAAACTGAAATTTTATCAATTTTTCAAAAATGTAAATCTAATAACGTGACCAAAACTAAACAGATTAACTGAAACAATTTTACCAAACACTGGGGTTATGGGTTCAATGTCTGTTTGCTTCCACCGTTTACTTATTCCCTAGACCTTACTCCTCTTCTTGTTAATCCAATCAAGGCATTAATAAGACAAAATTTTATTACTAAAGCTCGAGTAAATTTGCCACATCCAAACGGAAGAAAATATAAACTCTCATTAAGCATCAACCAAATGTCATGTAAATTAGTTGATGAAAATCTTAGATTAAATCAAGGTTTTGATGTGCTTAATGTCGACAACAAAACAAGAAATAAGAGTCAACGATGCCTTAAATTTTTGGTTTTAACCAAATGAAAGTTCATCAATAATTTCTTAGGAGAACTAATAAATCATGGAAAGCAAACGACATCGACCCACAACTTGAGTTATCGAACTTAGTCACTCATGCTTACAATCCACAATTTTCGAGTCAAATTAATTCCACGGTAGCTCATTGCATCAATAAAACAAAAGACAACAAATTAAAACAAACCTACCACTTGAACGATAACAAAACACAAGAAAAATACGAACTTTGATAAAACCGATCCTAACTAAATCGAGCCTCAACAAGAAAATTAAATCTTGGAAAACTTCAAAACAAAAACAATATTTTTTTCCCTTTTTATATTTTATACTTTTTTTCCCTTTTTTTAAATCAAATCGGACTTAATTTAAAGGACTAATTAAAACTACCACTAACTAGATTAAACAAGTAAAAAATTCAACAAAAATTAAATGCTTAGCAATATTCAATGTTAAAAAAAATTTCAAATAAAATAAAAACTGAACTTTATGCAATATTTAAAGTCTTAACAAAATAAATAAATAAAAGAAAGAAGGGAAGAAAGAGAGAGAGAGAGAGCCGTGAAGCTGGCTGTCCTTGGAGGGGGTTCTCGGCTGCTGGTAGTGCTGGAGTGACTGGCCGTGGCAGCTGGTTGTTGTGGAGGCTCTCGGCCATGGGGCTGGTGCTGGCTATGGCCGTGCTGCTTGGTGGAAGGCACTCGAAGAGGGCTACTGTCTGTGGGGGCTCCTGCAGAGGAGTTGATCTGTTGCAGCAGATAAATAATCTGGTGGTGCTTGGGTTGGTGGCTGTCCTCTGGTGTTGTGGAGCTGCTACAGGTGTGCTCGGCGGCTGGAGTGGTGTTGTGGAGCAGCTCTGCTGGTGTGGCTGGTCTGAAGGGTGGCAGCAAGGCTCGGGGCAGACAGCAAGTGGAAGGAGCACAGAGAAGGAGAGGAAGAGGAGAACAGGGAAAGGAGAGAAACCGAGAGAGAAGAGGAACAGAGAGAGTACAGGGGAAAAAAAACAAGAAAAGAAAGAAAAGAAAAGGGAGAAAAGAGAAGGGAAGGGAAAGTTTGAGGGAGAGAGGGATGCGCCCGGTAAGGATGAAGAAGAAGAAGAATTTAAAGGGGGAAGGGGGTGCTTGCCCTACGCGAGACCCGGTTGGAGGACCCAAGACCCAGCTCTGACCCAAATAGGTGACCCGGCTCCACTAGCATGGCCGGGTCACATCAAAGCATAGTTTTATTATATTTTTTTTCTTCATTTTTGCTCTCTGCAATCACGGCTAAGTTTGACCTTCCTAAAACCCATTTCGCTCAAAACTCAAAACACAGAAGTTGTAGATAATCTTTTCCTCCTTCTCCAGAAATTTGAACCGTCTCGTTCGGAGCTTGGATAGGGAAGTTATGTGCAAATTACGAACTGGTGCCAGTTTCGACTCTCGGGAATTTTTTTGCAATAAAAAATTACCAAAAATTCATAAATTGTTCAATAAAACTAAAAAAAATGATAAGTAGGGCACTTTGTTAAAATATTGGATGTAATTAGATATTTAATTAAAAATATAAGTCATAATGTCCGGATTAAGATGCCTAATTACGCAGTTTTAGCGTGTAATCAGTTACCATGATTGGGATTGGGAGTTCGGTTATGTGAGAGGAAGGTACTATCACCCCGTACACACCTGTTCTATGAATGATACCTAATTAATTAAATAATTATCTCAAATTAAATTTAATAGCCTTTTATTTTACTCCTTTTGAAAAATTACAAAATGCTAAAGTATATGCAAATAAATAAGCCACACAAATATTCACATAGTATATTTAATATAGAGTATCTCTCAGAACTAAGACACTTGAGGCCTAAAAAGCCCGTGCCCCTTTTTTGAAATCATAGGGATAAAAATCGAGAAAATATTTTAAGAAAATAACTCCAGATTTATTTCAAAAAGTTTATAGAAATTTTCTAAATATTAAACAACATGTCCAAAATTTTCTAGGAGGTTTTGGGGACCATTTCTATTTTTCCAAGGGAAGAATGCACAAAAACTATTTTCTGGCCTCAAAAATATTTTTCAAAATTTTTCCTGAATTTTCCTGATTTTTTGTGATTTTTTTTTTCTATATTTTTCCCAAATTTTCAAATAGATAATATAATATGAAAATAAATAAAGAAAATAATAGAAATTGGTTCAAAACCAATTTAGTAGGTGAAACGGCTCGTAGAGAACCAGTCCGAGTCCTCAAGCCGAGCCACGTGTCGTCTTCGGGTGAAGATAAGTGGCGTACGTGGAGACATATATACATGGTTACTTAGGCTCGTAGGGAACGACGTCATGATGACATTTAGAGGCCATGCATCGGCCAGCGGAAGGGGCAATGGGAAGTGGCCTGGATCATCAATGTGGCACGATTATGACTATCGCAGAGAAGCACAGATTGAACGACTAATAAGAGGATACGTAACACCATGAAGATGTCGAGAATGGGGCGCCACATGTCTGGCGCCAGTAGCTTTAGACCAAGACGCATAAAAGATGAAAATTTTCCTTTTTTTCCATTTTTCCAATTGCTCTCTCTCTCAGTCTCTTCCCTTAGAAGCTCTCTTCTCTCTCTCTGAAACTCTCCTGGAACGATCTGAAACCCTAGGGTTTCAGATCTCCGTCTTCTTACAGCCCCCTCTTTTCTCTTTTCCCCAAATGATTTGAAACCTTGGTTCAGATCTTCGTATTCCTGAAACTTCTCTTTTCTCTTTCTTTCTTTTCTTGAACATCTGAAACCTTAGTTTAGATCTGGAACTCCTTCTTCTGTTTCCCCAAACAAATCTGAAACCTTCACTTAGTTCTCTCTAATCCATTTGAAAACCTGACCCTCAGATGTTTAGAAACCCTCTATTCCAAAAACCTAACTCTAAAATCTAGAAATCGAAGCCCCTAGCTTCGTTCGCCCTCACAGTGGCGAACCACAGAACACATGAAGGCATTTAAGGGAGTGTGAATCTTGCGATGAGACCCAAGAGGGGTGTGTTTTTAGTTTCAAAGCTAAGTATCCCGTTCTTTTTATTGTTGCTCTTTCTTAAAACTGTTGGTGATGTGTGTGAATGTGTGTATGCTTTGTCATCTTGGCTGCACGTGGACTGAGTGCTGGTTGTGATTTGGATGATTCTAGGGTTTCAGATTCGAAAGGTTAGGGTTCAAGGACGAGTTGACTCATTCGAACCCTAATTTGTTGAGTGGCTATGGTGCTGACTTGTATGAGTCAACCCGTGGGTTCGTGTGGACTCAGAGGTACTCCAAGTCGGCTTTGACACGTGTTGTGTTTAGGCTTGTAATGATGGGCTCAATTTTTTTATAAAGTGGGTCTGGTTTCTTATATAAAAATAGGCTTCAGGTAAAAGAAAGTTAGTGGGCTCGGGTTATTTTAAAATCATGGGCCTAGGTCATTTTTGAAACGGATGGGCTTAGGCTTTCTTTTTAAAAATTGGTATGGGCTTTGATTTTAAAAAATAGGCTAGGGATTTTTAAAACAAGTGGGCCTAGGGGGTTTTAAAAATGTTTGGGCCTCAAGGGGTTTAAAAAAATTGTTTGAGCCTCGTTCGGGTTCTTTTTAAAATAGAAAGGGCTAGGTTTTTAAAACAGTTGGGCCTCGTGCTCTTTAAAGTCAATTGGGCTGACCTTATTTTTAACGTGTGGGCTTTAGGGGGTTTGGAAGTGAGTTGGGCTCAATGAGACTTGGTTAGGGTTCGGTCCAATTCTAGGTTTGGTGGGACTAAGACGGGCTCCGTTCAGTGTTCAGGGTTCAATTCAGAAGGGTTGGCTCGGGGTCAGTTAGGGTTTAGGTTTAGGGTTGAACCCAACCTTGGGTTTGAATTCCTACATTTCAAGTCTCAGACACAATTCAGCATATAAATTGTAAAACAAGAAGGAAAAGCCCTCAATTTACCTTCAATCTTCCTCTCCTCCGGTCTTCTTGTCCTTCTTGTGAGTCTGTAAGGTGTCTGTCTAGGGAGTCCTTCTAGGTTGTCCTTCTGGGTTCTAAATGGAGGCACTACGGAGTGTCTTCTACAGATGGGAGTAATCTGGCACCAGTAAGTATGCCTCTTGAGGAATTGGCTCCTACTTCTAAGAGCCCTACAAGGTTGTTACTATTTTGAAAACTTATTTCTGCCCCTGTCGGGGCTTCCTTACTCCTAGTATGCTATCCTTCTATCCTTCTCTCAATTGTGTTTCTCCCAATTGTGTGTCCTCTGTTCTGTGTGAGACTCCCTATTTATAAGGTTGGTCCTAGGTTGGTTTAGGCAAGGTCTAGTCGGTCTTTTCTTCTTTCTTTCCTTCCCAGCAATAATCTATTGCTAGCTTTCCTTCCAACAACAATCTGTTTCCCAATTCTTGCAATTGGGCTGATTCTCCAATCAATGGAGATTCGGGCAGTGAGTCTGAGTAGGGAATATTTCAAATTTTTGCAATATCTCTTAAGAATTTTGTTTCCAAACTGACCCTTAATTGAGGTAACCTTCTGCACACATGTTTAATTTCCCTTGATTTTTCATTTAATATTTCTGACTCTCTTGCTTTTCTTTCCAATTTGGTAAACAGGACCTTCGAAGATGCTTCAAAATATGCTTGCACGCAATGTTTTAAAGATTTTGATTTGATTTTTATTTCCTTTGTATTTTCACTGTAATTCCATGTATTTGCACATTATTTCCTTGTATTTCTTTTGTATGTATTTGTGCAATATTTCCCTATATTCCTCAGTATTGTACTCCTTTGTATCCTATATTTTTGCATCTCCCTGTATTCCATCACTTGGGCACGTGCCCCATTTAATAAAATGACTTACTTATTTATGTATGAAAACAAACAGGACTTTAAAGATTTTGAAAATTTTCAATTAATCAACAGATGGCTTTTTAAAATTTCCCAACATTGCCTAAGTTCTCATGATGTAGGCTTGCAATAACCAATTAAGGATCTATTGAGCTCTTAGCTAGGAATATGGTTAGGTGATATCAATTCGTGAATGACTATAAAGAATCTAAGATGGACAACCCCATTTTTGAAACAAAATATGGACTAATTTGACTTTGGACCCCTATTTCATAATTAAAATGACCTGATAAAAATTAGGGTGTCTACACAAACAAACATTCTTAAAAAATCTCATAAATCAGTTCATTTATTTTGTCATTAATTGCTACAATTCTTGTTCATGCTTGTATGATATCATAATTAATTCGCTCTTATGTAATAGATTTTAGAGGATGAAAATGGAACTAAAATTGTGTTTGACATTTTTTCATGCTAGATGTTTTTTATAAATCTACGAAATATAAATACTTAATTAAGCAAGTAATGTTGTTGAACTAGTTCTTGGACCAATTTTGCTCTTTTTGTTAGTGATGATATGGTAAGATGTCAATAAGTAGCCAACCGAAATAAATGAATCAACTTAGTAGTCCTACCGGACACGTCATAATAAAAAGATTTTGTTTTGTGGGAGATATAAGGGTGGCGGTGGGTCCTTCAAGGAAATGTTAGCCTTTGAAGGCCTTAGTTCCAAGGGAAAATATTGAGGATTGTTAGACCAAATAGTTAAAGGTCTTTCATTCCTACTATGTTTTGATGTTATCAACCCATTAGCTGCTCTCAAGGTCACTAACGTTTCTCTAAGATATGTTTCAGGTACACAGAATGGCATCCGAACCAACAAGCAGTCAAAACAACTCATGTCATAACTAGAAGCAAAAGTCTCTCAAAGCATTCATGAATAATACAACAAATATACAAAAGTCATCTGAAAAATGAGTGTGTAAAATAAGAGAGATATCATCTTGTAAATATCTTGTACATAAAGTGAAACTCAATACTAAGAGCAAGCAAGGGGCATATCACACACACACAACAAAATACTAGTAAAGTCATTTTTAAGTATATAAAGAAAACCCTCAAACGGACAAGAACCTTCTTAGAAAATTAAAAAGACAAAAATTTAAGAAGGAGGATCTCGTCGACAAACACAGGGCTTTGTCGACGAGTTTAGTAGACACTTTGTCGACGAACACAGGGTTTCGTCGACGAACACAGGGTCTCGTCGACGAAAATATACCGAGGGGCATCTGAATTCAGAACCAGCAACTCGTCGACGAAAAGATACCGAGAGGTACCTGAATTCAGAACCAGCAACTCGTCGATGAACACAGGGCTTCGTCGACGAAATTGCTGAAGAGATCATCGACGAACACAGGGGTTCGTTGACGAACGTCGGGCAACAGCGAACATTAAATGCTGCGAATGGCTATTTTTGAATTTTGTCTTACATTCATAAATGCCCAGCGGCTCCAGCGTTGCTCTCGTCCATTTAATATATAAATAGAAGTAAATAGCATTTACTTCATACCTAGAGAAATTATATTGAAAGAAGAACATTCATTTGTGTTGTTATCTCTAGGGTTTACTCACAAACTCACTTCCCCTCTTCTTGCTACTCTTAGTACTGCATTCACTCTATGGACAGAAGATCTTGAGTAAGGATTTTATTGGTTTAACTACCTCAAGGGAGTATTCAAGCTTACATTTAATCTTCATCTACCTTTTTGTAAACAAAGGCTCTTTGTGAGCTATTTTTTTTTTTTTTTTATGTCTCTAAGTGAGCACCTTGTTGAAGCTCTTTGTGAGCTGGTGTGTACTGGCTTCTCCGCCCTAAGAAGGATTTCAGTGGATTTTGGGAATCCTTGAGTTGGTCTCAAGGCGTGGACGTAGGCGGGGTGCCGAACCACGTAAATATCAATGTGTTAAGCTTTTCTTCTCTCTTATCTTATTTATATTGTTATTGCGATTTGCTACATTTCCTTTTACACAACAATTTTATGCACTTGCTCTTGGTAAGATTTCTGTGCTTGTAGAAAGTAATCACATCACGGAAGAAAGTCTATTCACCCCCCCTCTAGACATACTACCAGGCCAACAAGGATGAAAGAGGGGAGGGTGCTTTGAGGAGATGTGAGAAGAGAGGTTTAGAGGAGAACTCCAAGAAATCAATCTCCCAACTCTCTCATCCTCCCTATTAGAAGGAACAAAATGATCTAATACGAAAAGAAAGGTGGTTAGCTTTGTATTTTGTGACTTCATGCTGTAAAATATTTTATTGAATGCAAATCTTTAATCTTCTATAGCCTATACAATAAGTTGTATAAAGGTTCATAATGACAGTGCATTTTCTGACTTCATGTTGTAATAATGTCCTATTCAATGCAAAGTTTGAAGCTGCACTTACTTATATAATGATATATATCTCAGACATTTTTATCACTATAATAGTTAGAAATACTGAAATTTTCACACTTAATAAGTTATTTCTCTTTGGTGTGAAATCGAGTATACCCATTTCTAACTGCACCTATTAAAAAAAATAACTTTCATAGGCAAACAATGATAACATTTTTTTTTACAACATTCATACACAGAAGTTATACATTGATAGTATGTTGAACTTTTGTAAAACTTTTGATAGAGTCTCCTCTTAAAATCGAGTATACTCATTTCTGATTACACCTGCTTGAAAAAAAAAAATTCATCAACAAACAATCACAAAGAGCTTTTTCACAATAATCATACATAGAAGTTACACATTGATAGTATGCTGAACTTTTGTAAAAATTTCAGTAGAGTTTCCTCTTAAAATTGAGTATACTCATTTTTTATCACACTTGTTAAAAACACAACTTTTATAGTCAAACAATGACAATGTTTTTTCACAACATTCATACATAGAAGTTAGACATTGATAGCATGTTGAACTTTTTAAAAATTTCGACAGAGTTTCCTCTTAAAATCGAGTATGCTCATTTTTGATTGCACGTGTTAAAAAGAATAACTTTCATACGCAAAAAATCATAAAATTTTCTCATATACATAGAATTTATACATTCATACTATGTCCAACTTTTGCAAAAAAAGTCGGCAAAATCTCCTTTAAAAATTGAGTATACTCATTTCTAATCGCACCTGTTTGAAAAAAACAACTTTCATTAGCAAACAATCACAAAATTTTTTCATAATTATCATACATAGAAGTTATACATTGATAGTATGTTGAACTTTTGTAAAAATTTCGGTAAAGTCTCCTCTTAAAATTGTTACTCATTTCTGATCACACCTGTTAAAAAAAAAACAACTTTTATAGGCAAACAATGGCAATGTTTTTTCACAACATTCATACACAAAAATTAGACATTAATAGTATGTTGAACTTTTGTAAAAATTTCGTCAGAGTCTCCTATTAAAATCGAGTATGCACATTTTTGACTGCACGTGTTAAAAAAAAAAAACTTTTATTGACAAACAATCATAAAGTTTTCTCACAAGATTCATACATAGAATTTATACATTCATGCTATGTCCAACTTTTGTAAAAATGTCGGCAAAATCTCCTCTTAAAATTGAGTATACTCATTTTTGACCGCACCTGTTTTTTTTTAAAAAAAAAACAACTTTCATCAGCAAACAATCACAAAATTTTTTCACAATAATCATACACAGAAGTTATACATTGATAGTATGTTGAACTTTTGTAAAAATTTCTATAGAGTCTCCTCTTAAAATCAAGTATACCCATTTCTAATCGTACCCATTAAAAAAAAAAAAATTATTGGCAAACAATGACATTATTTTTTCACAACATTCTTGCACATAATTTATACATTGATAGTATGTTGAACTTTTGTAAAAAATTTGGCAGAGCCTCCTCTGAAAATCAAGTATCCATTTCTGACCGCACCTGTTAAAAAAAAAAAAAACTTTCATTAACAAACAATCATAAAGTTTTTTCACAACATTCATACACAATTTATAGATTCACACTATGTCCAATTTTGTAAAATTTTTGACAAAGTCTCCTTTTAAAATCAAGTATAACAATTTTTGACCGCACTTGTAAAAAATACAACTTTAATCGACAAACAATCGCAAAGTTTTTTCACAACATACTATGTCAGTAGTATTTCCCAATCTTGACATTTATAATATTAGTAAAGTTATTCACATTGTTCCGAAATTACATATACATATTAGATAATAAGAAATAAACATTCCCAACTATATAGAAGTAATGCAAAGAGACATGAACAATAATATCAAAGAAAGAAACTAATGTACAAAAAAAATATACACAGAATTACATATACAACTGCTTAAGTGCCACACACAGGTCGTCTTCTCTATCATGCAGGTTGTCGTCTGCGTCCACCCTCTTCTCAGTGGTCATCCCCATTGGCTCTCCTGCCCCATCATCGTCCTTACCTTTACCATCTCCGCCTTGAGGTACTGCATCATCACTCATATGCAGCAAATGAGGAGATGACTAATGTAATGATGTAGGTCAAGAACGAGGTGAAAGGACTGGTGGATCCACGTCTTTAGCATCTATACTTGCGTCAAATGTAAATGGTGTGCATAGGGTGGTAGGAGAGTCAATAAGGGGTATTTCAATATGGTAGGTCATGGGAAGGATGGGAGGATGAAGGTACATAAGCAAGATATGGTGTACTACTGGATGTCTCGGTCGTGTCAGGTACCATCAAACGGGTATATGGTGCTAAAGGGCCAAAGATGTCCTAACTCTCTACAAATGGAGGCTACTCAAAAGTCTCACTAGGTCGGCTCCGTGAACCACTCTCCACACACCGAGCACATACTCTGCGAACTGGAATTGGTCTCTCCAACTGGATGTTATGTAAGGGGGAGGTCCAAGTACATGTCCTCGTTGTCCATGCTCATAGACAATCATCAATCTATCCCTTGCCAACCCTTGAACAAATGGATCTGGAGAGACTAGCTCAACCTTATGCAATATGTCAGCCTAGCGTATAGGAAAAGATTTAGTGAGTATACACTAACATCATAAAATTCTAAAATAGAACTAGAACGTGTGTGTTAATGACTACTTATGAGGCTCATATATACAACTGTTGTCCTATCCACGAAGCGTTGTGTGACGGACCTATACCATTTGAAGTATGGATCCTCTAGATGTGAAGGATCATCCTCTATCTCTCCACTAATGACCTACTCTCTCCGCTCCTCCCATAAATCCACACAAATCCTATGGAAAGTCCTCAAATTAGTCACCCATCAATGCGATGCAAGTCATACCCATGAAGTTGTACCCTCAACATGGAGAAGGGTTTTGGAATGCCCTTTTGATAGCCAAAATAACACAATACTCGGTTAAGGAGATATCACTCAATAATATGAAAAAAGATGAGTGGCACAAGAGCCATCCACAAGTCACTCTCAACCCGAGAATCGGCGGTATGTCCTGTATGTTCTCATCACTATATGACGCCTAAATAAACTACACATAAGTTGAAAAAGATGAGTCGACTTTACATAAACCCTCCAGGAAAACACATTATGTGTTATGTACTTAAACTTTGATTCATGAAAAAAATATCTCTTGCTCTTGGTGCATGTCTAGCTTGAACTTAAACCAGCACAATGTTTGTTGAGCAATAGATAGAGTCCTCATGTTGTCCTTCCACCTAAATAAAAGGTGCGCGTAAATATTAAAACGTTTCTACCATTAAGTACTACTTTATATGTTAAAGAGTACAACTACATTAGAACTGAAGTTGTAATTGGTCAATTGGATGACTGTTTGTCTCCACCACATTCTGCAGCACACCCAAGAGAGACGAATCTAAGGAGGGGCATCTCTCCTATGCCCAAATTTGAAGTAGGCGTAAAGGACTAACATCTCCCTCCTAGATAGGTGTGTGGCATGACACGTCTCTCTATATAATCACGCCAACTATATAAATGAATATGCATAAGATCCTTTAGTAGTGGCAGAAACATCAAATGGGCATAAATTATTGACATATCACAGAAAAGTGTCTCGCATATCCATCGAAAAATGTGCGCTCATGCGAAGAAAATGACAGTCTGGCCATCCGCATCACCTGGTAATTGACTAAGTTGGTCCTGTAGAAACCTCATCTTGATGCGAGAACCAAGTATTCTGACATTATGTGGGATAACTCCTAACAAGCGATGGCACATAGGACGCACTACCACTTGTCCTTGGTTGTTGGACTCGTCGTCTACTAGTCAACATGTATGACCAATGATGGGCCTTCCATCTATAGGAATGTCAAACAAAATAGTGACATCCTATAATATGATCGTTGCCTCATCATGGGGTTGGTGAAATGTATGTATCTCCAGCCTCCAGTGCTCCACAAAGGTCATCATCAAATATCAGTCAAGCTGGATGTGGCCTATCCAATATTAGCAATAGAACCCCTTATACGGATTCAATCAATGATGTGGTCATCTGGGTTAAACAATCTCTCCATAAAACTACGTGCCACTCCGACCATATAGCGGCTCCATATGACCGTCTAACCACGCCCGATTAGACCAGTGTTGATTGCTTAACGTCAATCTTGAAGGATCCCTCAACCCGAGTTCGATGTTGCGAATAAGAAAAGTTGAATACATTCACTAACTAAATGAAATAATAGAAGGTAATAACATATTCTATAAAATAAGGTAAGTGATGTGAACTTCCTGATTTGTTTTATATTGACGTTCCTGATTTCAATTCACCTACAAATGACATGATGTGTCAATACAATAGGCCAGCTCCATCCCCAGCTATGGTCCTTCTCAGACACCTTGTGCTGTTATGTCCTTGTTCATTGCATATGCTATACGTGTCCCTTACGTCCATCTCATTATGTAGAAGTGAGATTCTAAGATGACCTTTGTGCTGAGTTAAAGTAGGATTTGCACACAATTTTGGCATAGAAAGTTTTAGCCAATAGTCTTGGTGCCTGATTGAATTAAAATCGATTGCATAGGTCACATAGTGTTCTATGATGTTGTAGTAGGGATCAACAAACCTGATAGGATTCAACTGTCTCGACACATGTAGATAACATGTAGGAGCAGGGAAAATGTAAAATTTGCCACTTCCCATATGAGCATTGGCACCTATAGATGCTCAAAGTTTGAACATTGTTTCTTTTTTATGACCCTTGTTGAGTCGTTGTTATGCTAAAGGTACCTTTTGATCAGTTAAATGTCGTGACTTGATGTCCAATGGCCTTAAAACATTTCCAACTTTCAATTAGTATGTTATCTGATCTTATTGATTTCTAATTTTATATATATAAATCTTCTTAACTTCAACAACTCTAATTTTGCGAATAAATCTCATATTTTAGTCTTCACCTTATCGCCACTTTTAAATTCAACATTTCATTTTGATTTTCATTAAACAACTTATCAAAATATTTCCACCACCTCTCTTTTATGTCTTATTCTTTAGTCAAAAAGTTGTCATTTTTATCCTTTATGTATTTTACATTATGTAAATCTTTATATATATTTTTGCTTATTCTCTAGTCAAGACATTTTCATTTTATCCTTTATGTATTTTACATGATCTAAATCTTTATATTTTTTTCTCTTATTCTAATCAATTTATAAATGTCTCTTTCTCTTTTTTATTTTTTTATTTTTTTATTTTATCAAGTATAGTGTATAAAGTATCATAAACTCTATGTTTAGCTTTACTAATTGTCTTTTTTTGCATTTTTTCTTACCTCTTTATACATTTTAAGATTTAATACAAATTAATGAACAAAATTTTAATTTATACATCATTAATATTTTATTTTTTGATATTAAAATAAAAGTTAATTTTTAATAATATTTAATGGAGAAAAATAAAGTAAATTTATTTTTATTTTCTTTCTCTTTTTCTTCCCCAAAACACAAATCTTTGTAGTGAAGAAGATTAGGGATCGTTTGGAACCACTTATGTATAAGTGTCTTTTTAAAAAAAAGTTAAATTTAATTAGTGCTAATAATAAACGTTGAACTAGAAAAGTATTGAAGGTTATAAGTAGTGTTTAGTTGTATTTAAAATAAATGCTATTTAGATACTTACTTTTATTGTAGGTTATATGATTGTTTTTAAACATACTTTATCTTTAAAATATTAATATTTTTAATTATGATTTTTAATTAGAATTTAAATATTTTCTATTTGAAAATAATATAATATTATTTTTAATTAATTCTAATCTTGTTCTTAATGTATATTTATAACATATTACTATCATATTCAATTACAATAAAAAAATATTATTATTAACTAAATTTAAAATTTTAATTTATTTAATGTTAATTTAAATTTGTAAATAGTTCTTGTTCAATCCAGAATTGAATTATAATAATTAATTTGTATCTTTTAATATATTTTAGATAAAAATATTTATTTTTTTTAATAAATTTATAATTAAAATTTAAATATTTCTATTTACTTTAATAATATAATATTATTTATTGATTAACAATAATTTTGTTATTAATGTATATTTTTAACATATCATTATCACATTAATTTATGTTAAAAAGTATTAATAACTAAATTAAAATTTTTAGCACATTTAATGTTAATTTAAAGTCATAGATGGTTCTTTTTATTCATTCCATAATTTAATTATATTTTATTAATAACTAATATGCTATAATGCATAGTAAAATAATATGTGATTAATTTTTAATTAATAATTTTGTTAACTACTTTTAAATAAATATATAAAATTAATTGGTAATTATATTAACTGTTATTTTTAATTAATATTCAAATATTTTTATTAAGTAAAAATAATATAATATTATTTTTTGATTATTCTTGATTTATATTTATAGCATATGATCATATTAATTTATGTTAAAATAATATTATTAATTAAATTAGTATTTTTAAATTTTTAATATAAATTTAAATTAATAGATGATTCTTCTTCTTCATTTCATAATTGAATTATATTTCATTAATAATTAGTATATTATAACACATAATAAAATAATATATAATTATCTTCTAATTATATTTTTTAAATTATAAAATAGCCATTAAATTTTCTTATAATTACAAAATTTATCCCATCTATAAACAATGTTATTTATAAGTGACCAAAAAATTATTTTAGATTACTTCTCAAAATTTGCTTAAATAATTCTCAAAAAAGTAATTCTAAAAATGCACTTATTGCTATAAGTGTTTATTGTAGTACAAGTCAAACGTCACTTTTTTTGTAATAGTTATTTTAAGCGATAAGTGATATAAACACTTTCTTTTATGTGCTCTCAAATAGGGCCTAAATTGGTAAAATTATTCAAGGAGATATCTAGGGAATAACGGCAAGACATGGAGCTAATTTTTTCGATAAAAAACAATCCCTTAAGATTTGGCAAAAAAATAGGTATCTTCTAAGGTTTCAAAAATTTTGAGAATTTCACTTGAGATTTTATAAATTTTAGGGACCTCCCCTATGAGATTCGTCAAAAATGACAAACCTCCTATATTTTGCAAAATGACAAATATTTTTTTGGCAAATCTTATGAGACTTGTTCTTAAAACCTCAAGAGAGGTGAAGGAGATCTTTGAAACTTTAGGAGAGACCTTTTTTTTTTTTTTTTTTTTTTTTTCTTGGCCAAACCTCAAGAAAGCTTATTTAAACATACAATTTGGTCTTACAAAATTTTTTTTGAATAAAATAGGTAACTGCTGAATAAAGGTGATCTTCTAAATAGCACAATGTTTTTTTTTTTTAAATAATTGAATGTAATAAAATAAAGTGGGTGATTTTATTTTATATGTTCGCAACAAATCTTTAAAAAAAAAAAAAAAAACTTATTCCGAGTATAAATATCACCTATCTTGTAGCATAATCCATTTAAACCATCCAATCTAGAGTTATAGATATAGCACCCACTGCATTCTGAGATCAGTGCATATTTGAGCATTAAAAAGAAAATGAAAGACAAGTTCCCATGGAACAAGCTTGAACATTTCCCAACTGCTGCTTAATTTGTCATGCATTAAACCCATACCAAATCAGAACCGAAATATATACTATCTCAAATCTGTGTTAAACAAGATCTAAGAGTCATTACAGATCAAATACAAATAAAGAAAAAAGAATACACGAATCATTTTTGTTGACAGCAGCTCAGCTAATAAAATGAAATTCCATTTTCGTGAAGCTGAAGCTGATCCAAATTTGAATCTGCATCATGCCTATCAAAACTTTTTAGTCATCTTCCACCTCCAAGGCAATTTGTTCATGAAAAAGAAATGTCATTATGGATATATCAACACTTGGATCGGAGAATCCTAGATGAAGAATAGTTGCAGCTGTATATATAACTTCACCAGAACCCAATTTGCTATCTTCAGCTCCAGCAGTAGACCGTCCAGGAGCCAGTTTTCCGGGGTAGTTGGATGGTATGCAAAAAAACAAGCATGCGAAAGCATACTGAGCTATAGATTATTTTCCTTTCTATTTGTATTCTCAGAATGGTGTGTCATGCTCAAGCCATCACACTAGAGATGTGCCAGTCTAGGCATTATAATGTCTCTGAAACTTGCTCCCAACCTGGAGCAGCTACCAAATCATGGTAAGTTGGGGGTGGCGAGTCCCATAGATTCTGCAACTTCTCTAGAGGAAAAATTGTCAGCTTGCTCCTACACATTTGAGGAAAAAAATTCAGCGGACCACAAATGAAGCACATATTATGCATGGCCAGCTATATGGCTAAACAGGAGCCTTTATTCTAATCAAAACAATTTTGACAAGAACACATGAAAACTACAGTAAAATAAATTAATGCGAATGACTGGGCACTCATGAAGTGAGTTAAGATCTAGCAGAGAATCCATACTAGGGGGGGGGGGGGGGGGTGGGACTTCAAAGACTGATTAGATAGTCTCATGGAGCTCCAACTAGAATAGGTATATCTATACATAAAAGGAAAAGTCCAGCACAAAGTGGGAGGCAGCATCCTCAGGAGCCTGTTTCACTCATCTGATTTCATTGCATTGAATCGAGCACTTTTTGAGGGATTATTGATTCTTAAAAGAAAATTCCAGAATGCCAATCCTTTATAGGGAGAAATGCTCAACGTATCATAGCAACTAGACAAACTCATACAATTAATGCCTTCAAAAAGCTTTTTCTTTTAATATCATCATTTTCATGCCCTTTTAATCATCCAAATATTATTGCAAAAGTGCATATGGCAAGGTATCCATACCTGAAGGCGATGCAACAGATACATCAAAAACAAATGTACAAATACCTGCAGGCATTTCATATTGTTACACAATTTAAAGCCTTCACAAAAGTTGTATTTATATAACAGTCGAATAGAAGATGCTTTGTTACCAGGTAGAAAAGTAAGATAACTCGGGCAGTTGGATACCGCCAGAGAAATTTTGTGGCCCTCACTGCCCCTGAATCCAGAAGCTTTGCTGCCTTCTGCAACTACATGAGGTAAGTTTAAAACAAGATTAGAACAAAAGGCAAGCAAGATATCACAGTAAGAAATGAGAGGGAGGTTACCTGTATGCTTGCCCCGACCATGTGGCGGTGATGTAAAGGAAGAGGCCTGCAATGATTAGATTAATGAGGAAAATATTTGATTTTTTTTTTTATTAGTATGATGTTGTATTAGAAGGCGGTAGCAGGGTGCCAACCCAAATATAGAGCAAAACCAAATTACAAGGAAAACAAAGAAATCTAAGATCAGAAAACTTGATCAAAGTGTTAAGATCTGGTAAACAGTAACTCAAGCTCCAAAACACTAAAGCATGCACGAAGTTATTCTCATGCTTCCGTACAGAAGTCACTTTCCCTTCAAAGGTCTCTTGGTTCCTTTTCCTCCAAAATCACCAAAATAAACACTATACGTCCCACACATTCTCAGAACCGACCTCACATTTTCAGTTATCAGCTAAGCCAGAAGAGATACTGTCCAGCAAAAACTACAGAACTCCAAACTACTGCTAGATCAAGCATCAAAGTTCCATAGCCTTGCTGCAGTGCAGCAGCAGGCGGTTTTCATTGCAGTACTAGATAAGGGCTCTGTACACATCATTTATTTAGGTGTCTCCTTAGGTGATAACTCCACTGCTAATTCTTTTTGGGAACTGGTTTTTGAGAATTGCCAGGAGATTGGATGGGTGGAAAAGGAAGCTTTTTCACTCTTCAGGTCCGCATTGCTCTTATTCATGCCTATCTTTCTTCTATCCTCCTGTACTACTTGTCCTTTGTCAAAATTCTTGTTAGAGCTCGTAGATTAGAGAGGTGGATGAATGATTCATGTGGTTGGGAGTTGTGGACGTAATAGAGACCAATGATTATGCTCCAAGCACTTAACCTCCAGCATGTTCCTCCAAACATGATCCTTTTCCACTATAAACCTCCACAACTACTCAGCCAACACAGCCTTTAGAGCCTGTGAGACTCTTGATTCCCAAACCTTCCTGGTGAAGGGGCTGTTTCACTACTAAAACAAATGGAATTTAAAAGCATCCGCTTAAGCTGTTCCGAAGAAACTTACTTTGGATGCCCTCCATTCTTTCTACCACCAAACAAGGGATAGGAAAACCTTGCAAGCTCGCTCTTCTCCAAATCCTTAAACTTGGCTTCGAGAGGAAGACCTAACTATTGGGAATTTTCCAACCTTGCACCCCAATAGACAAACAAAAAGCCAGTGAGTCAGGCATCCCAGATCGAGAGCCGCATATTGGAGTTTTGGAGAAAGAAAACTCAATTCCCAAACTACTAGCAGAGATTGCGGATCCATCACAAAGGTACCCTGAAGTATCTTGGCTGAGTTCCCTATCCATCTCCCAATAGGAGCAAGCTCATTGTCCCCAAATCCATTGACAAACTAGAGATCACTTCAAAGCAAAGAAAAATAGTCTATTCACAACCTCCTCTAAGTTAGTCCCACAGAAAATTATGTTGTCAGCAAAGAGAAGGAGGTGACAGAACCTCCTACCCTCCTCCTACCCTGCATGGCTCTGCCAACAAGGAAATTACTCTCTTCCTTTTAAGTGAGATTGAACTGAGATTAAATTGAGAACTTGGATCCATTTCCTCCCAACCACCTAGAAACTTCCCCGTTAACAATAATCCCAGTCCTATAAGGGGCACCCAAAACTGGCCAAAAGGTTCTATGTGTCATCCGCTTCCAATCTTGACTCTCCTAAAACACATATTCCAAATAACACCATTATTCTCCATGGTGGCCACCAAAAGGTTTGATATGCCTTTTGTAGATTTATAATAAATAAATAAACAAGGGCTGCAGAGTGAAGTTGTAGTGTGCACAAGTGTGCATCCATGCACCAAGAAAGGAACCAATGAGAAAAGCATAGAAATAAGTACCCGAAAAAGTCAGGAATTTAAATAAAAAACTACAAAATGATAGATCATCATAGAATTGGCATAGAGAACTATGACCTGATCAAATACTAATTGAAAAAGTCTGCAATTCAATAAATCACCATTCCAATAGTCCAATACCATCTCAACATATCCAAAACTACTCTTAATATGCACTGTGTGAAGTTCCATTTTGTTTTTTTTTTCCTTCTAAATTTGGAATATTCAATGTTATTGAACCCAGAAGAGGGAATGTTCTCCCTGAGAATCCCTATTTTAATGAGAAATGCTGGACACATTGGTTAACTGACTGCATACCTATGCTGGTTGATGTGAGAATGGGATAATTTGTGTAATTCAAGAGGACAGTTAAAAATGACTTCAGCCATAGTAAACATCAGCTAATTTCAGCTAATGTATGCACTATTGTCCTTCTCCAAGTTTCAGAGGAACTTTTTTTTTTTTGGACAGCAAAAGAAAAAGTTGCATTAATAGATTAGGAATACACAGAAAGGAGAATAAGACATCTCCCTATAAAAATCTGGTAAAAACCAGATAGGAAATATGAAAAATAGAACAAGAAAGAAAAATAAGACAAACAAAAACTCCCAGCTCTTATAATCAAAAGCCAAAAAATAATGCCTATCATGTTCAATATCCAAGAAGCTCACTCCTTTAAAGTTCCCATAACCAACACATGCCATGTTCTCCCAAACCAGCAAAAAATTCAACTTCTTCCCCTAAAAAATACATGCATTACATTCAAACCATAGCCCCCTCATCACTGCAAAAATAAGTGCAATTCCATAATGCTGTCCTGTCCTTTCTCCTTCCAAAACCAACAAAAAAAACTGCCAAAAAGTCCACCGTCTCTGGACATACCCGACTTTCTCCCAATAAACCAACTAACTTATTCCACACTATCCAGGCAAAATCACACTGCAGAAATAGATAGGATGCTGATTCTCAACTATTATAACAAAGCACACAAACATCTAGATAGATTTCCTCCTCCACTGGTCTCCTACTCTGCAATGAGTTATTGGTATTGCTTCTATTAAGCACAACCAACCAGATAAAAGCCTTGATTTTCAGGGGCACTTTGGCCTTCCAAATAATATTATAGAGAGGCAAAGAAGAATTTGAGCAGGTCATGAATTCACAAAAGGAGCTACAAGAATACACTCCCATAGGATCCAAGCACCAAGAATGATCACTTCCAAAGAAATATAACAATTATTCAACAAAACCAACAAAGAGGAAGCTCATCCATTTCCCTATCATTAAGAGATCTCCAAAAATAAAAATCCAAGAACGCCCAACAACAAAAGAGGAAACACCGCTATTATGCCCTGAGCTCAAACAGAAGATACGAGGAAAGTAGGCGGGCAATACAACATTCCCCAGCCAAGGGTCTTTCCAAAAACAAATGCTAGAACCCCTACCTAACACAAACTTAGTATGTGGAATGAAGGGGGGATAAAGATAGAATCCTCTAGGGGAAATCTCATTCAGCCCAAACTTAACTCTATGCCAAAGGGAAGAATCCTGTAGGGGAAATCTCAGCCATTTAGCCAGGAAAGTAGTGTTTTTCAGAGAATTATCTTAGCTAAAATGAAAATTGTATGATGCACAAATGCCAAAATGAAGAACAAGAAAAAATTATGAATGCGAATGGTACAGGTTACTGGTAGCACTGATTGATGAAAAGATGAGAGAATAATTTAATATGATTTGGAAATTACTGTGGAGACCATTAGAAGTATGTAAGAAGAGTGATTTGATTGAGACAACCCGTTGTTAGGAAGATTGAGAACAAGGGTTAAGGCTGTTAAAAAAGGTATTATGAAATTCAATTTGACAGAAGGGACAGCTTAAACTGAACTGGAAGGAGAAAAAGGACACATTTTGATTTATCTGATCCCAAAATATTTGTAATATATAATTACGCTCAGTTGTAGCACTTTCAAATAGTTGGCTCTCCCACACAGTTTACATAATAAAGTTTCAAAAGTTGGCTCACCAACTGGACTTACAAAATCGTTTTTTATGTATATCGTTGACTACAAAAATTGTAGTAGTATATTGTTTCCAAACTGAATCGCAATATCAATTCTTACTATTAGAAATTCATCGTGTACATATATTCCATGATTATGCTACAAATTTTCACAATTAAGGCATAAGAAGATTGCAACCATTAGCCTGAAAATTTGAGACTAGTGATCATTCATTACAAACATGTAGAGCTCCATGCAAGCTTCAGGTTATTGGACAGTAAATACCAGAAAATTCAACAAATTGGAGTTCATAAAGCAATGTGGATTTCAATTATAGGAAGCCAAGATGACACACTAAATATCAAGGAATAAAATCTTGGTCAATATGGTTAAATGTTTCGCTTCATGAGAGGAAATATTAAAATGTCTGATTTAATCAGAAAAAATGAGCATTATACTCAAGAGCCTTCATGTCAGTGTCTTCTTCCCATGATGATGATGATACCCGACGGGATACTCTAGTTCTTTCTGCCTCTACCTGTTCAAATTGTATTCTGTAAGCAAACCTAAGATATTCTAGATGATAAATATAGAAAGAGAAAAGAGAAAAAATTCGAACAGATGCATGACTTATGTTACTTGAGTAGAAAAATACAACAAAGAACAGACCTGCTGTGCTTCTTGATGACGTTTTACCTCCTTCTCCAATTGAAATTCAGCACCAGCTTTTTCACTAGCCATGGCTTCTAGTTGTGTTTGCTTATAGTACTTGTTCCCACCCAAAAAAAAAAACATCATAAGTCATTGGTCTAGCATAATGTGACTAAATGACTGAATTAAAATATTGAGCTCAACATACCAATAAATCTGTTAATTCACGATACCGTTTTTCCAACTCCATATGTTCCTATTCAATAGGTCATAATAGTAAGAGTCATTCTTGAGTATATGTCTATAGAACCAAGCATAGTATGGAGAAGTTCACCTAAGAACTGAACTCTGGTCTTAGTATAGAATTTGTCATATGCTAAATTTTGGCCAGTAAGTAAAGTGCGTCAACTTAACAAAATGGGCCATACAAGAAGCAAACCATCAATCATGACGCATACATATATGAACAGAAAACAAGAGAAAATTAGAGAGCAGACAATTGAATTGGTGTCAAAATACACCATTATTGTTTATCAAGCTAGAATTTTCAAATTTTCTATTCATTTCCCATTCACTTTTATTTTTTGATTATTAAATTATATAAAAAAGAAAGTCAAGGGCAAGAGTGAGCTCATTCCCATTAGAAGTGTGGATAATTGCAATTTCTTGGCTGGTATCATGGGTTGTAAGCTGGCGACATTTCCTTTCAACTCCTTCGGTCTCCCTCTTGGTGCAAATTTTAAGGAACAAAGGGATTTGGGATCCTATTGATGAAAGATTTGGAAAAACAAATTGAATGGTTGGAAGCACAACTATCTCTCTGGTAGACTCACTCTCCTCAAAAGCACCCTCCTCAGTTTACTTCATGTCCCTCTTCCCCATTCCTTGTTTTGTGGCCGAAAGGCTGGAAGAGATTCAAAAAAAATTTCTTCCTGGCAAGGAATTCCACAAGGGAATCTAGATCTCAGGTCTCTCCCTCTCTTCAACAAGGTCCTCTTGAGCAAGTGGATGTGGAGAGTATGAACAAGAGTTACTGTGGAGAAAGATCATTACTTTAAAATATGACCTCGATCAAAATGGGTGAATTTTCAGTGAACCCAGGCAGTTCTATGGGGTCAGTGTATGGAAATCAGTTAGAAGGGGTAGAAGGGTTTCTTCACTCATCCATTTTCATGTTGGAAATGGGAACAATACCGTTTGGCATCACTGCTGGTGTAGCCTATCTTCCATGATCCCTCAATTCCCAGAAACCTTTACCCTCACCTGTAATAAAGATGCTTCGGTGTATATTTATGCAGACCATTGCACCAATGCGACAGCCTGGAATATCCATTTTGTTTGAAGTGCTCAAGATTGGGGATTTGATGCATTTGCTGATCTTTATGTTTGCCCCTATAAACGTCCCCAACAGGATAATTATGGATGTGCCCCTTTGGAAGCTCAATAAAAATGGTTATTTGGCGATCAGCTTCTTCTACAAGCGGCATGACAGGTAACCCAAGGCCAGACCTGATTTCCCTTGGAAAGACATTTGGAAAATTCTTGCACCAACCAAAGGTTTTTTTTTTTTTGGGGGGTGGGAGGGGGGGGGGGGGGGCCCACGCGCGCTTGGAAGCAGCTTTGGGAAGATTCTTACACTATTATCTTTAGAGGGGTTTCACCTGGTTAATAGATACTTTCTAGTAAAGTTGATGCTGAAACTGTTGACCACCTTCTCCTCCACTGCCCCTGGACCAGAGTTTTGTGGAATCTGGCCACTGCTATTTTGGGACAGCATTGGGTCACTGCCGAATCTGTGGGAAAGGAAACCTGAGCTCAGAAGGGTATTTATGCGAATAGAGAAGGGGAAAAAACCTTGTCCTTGATCCCTCTCACATTCTTTTGGCTTACAAGGAGAGAAACAAATGCTACAGCTCATTAAGGAACTTCTACTTCTCTCACAATCCTCAAGGATAGACGGCTCTCCACGCTTTCCTCCAGGCTTTCTGGGCAGTACATGCTGGACACACTTAATTTTCGATCTCTTGGATATTGTCCCACTGTCAATTGTTCTATTTTTTTTTCTTTTCTTTATCTCTCCTGTCCTGCTTGTAAATGGGTGGCACCCTCCTTGGTGCCTTTTTAATGAATCTCTTTTTGCCAATCAAAAAACAATTCTTTTTAAAAAAAAATCTAGCATCGGAGACATTCAAGAAAGACAAGACCTGGTCAAAGGAATAATAAAAGAATTTTAACAATAATAGGTGTTAGGACTATAATATTTGTAGTTAGAGATGGCAGCAGCAAAAGTAGTGGCATAGTGGAGGCAGTCATGGTGGTGGTGGTGGCGGCAGTGGTGTGGCAGCAAGGTAATGGCTGGTAACTGTGCTGATGCAGTCTCGCTACATGGGTTAGTGTTTGTTGCCAGAATGAGCCTTTAGGACAGAAAAAGGTGATGACGGCAAGGTACTAATGGTGGTGAGGTGGTTGTGGCAGCTGTGAGGTGGCGGTCATGGAGGTGGTGGCAAGCTAGTTGCTAGGGGAGGGACCAGTGGGAAAGGGGTGTAGGTGGCTCTGGAAGTCATGGCAGCAATGTAGCAGCGGTGGTAGCAAGCTGTGGTGGAGGTAGTGGTAAGGTGGTGTTTTAATTCTAGTATTTTTATTTTTATTTTTCATTTTTTTTGTTTGGGTGGGTGGGGGTGGGGGGTGGGGGAAGGAAAGAAGGGGTGGTTAAAGTGGCAATGCCAATAGTGGTGATGTTAAGCCTATAAAATTACTGAATATTACTCAGGCAGGGCTCTAAATAAAAAATGAATTCATCCTTTCAAGCTTCCTCGTATGTTATCATATCCAAACACAATCCCAGCTTCTGAAGATTGGAATAATTTAACTATCCCATCTTAGTTCAAGTACATCTGTACATGTGTAATATGTTGGCCCCATAGAGATAGAATGAGCCCAAACAAATCTGCCTGAGAACATTAACCCTAGGAGTTTGGAGTGCGTTACATTCCCACATATGTCACACTCTAGGGGAGAAAATACCAGTGAAGGCAAAGGACAGACTAGACTGTTCCCTTGTACTTCTTTTAAAGGAAGCACTGTTACATTCATAAATATAAACGACCAAGGGAGAACTGGAGAAATGTCTTTCAATTGCAGTACGTCATACAACCACTGTTCTAAGATGCTTTTCATGCACAATGAATATCAATGTGCAGGGATGGAAAAGACAGCTCAATAGATTAATAGAATCCGTGGCAAAGACCACAGTGCCTGTACTTCAAAGTAGATATACTTCTAGATACAGCGGAATGGCATAAAAAGGAAAATGCAGCCAATCAGCACTTAAGACAAGGTATCATAGAGTTTTTATATTATCTTTGCAGCATATTCACCTTTCAATCTCCAAATTTGAACTTCATCAAACAAAAATTTCCAGGATTACATCTAACAGTGCATTATTTTCTAGGTCATGATTTACTCAAGTTGATACTTGAACAATCAAATAGAAACTTGGTGGTGGAAACACATCACCAATACCAAGAACCAAGGGAGATCGGATACAAAAGCCAGTAGTTACTCACCTGGCGAGAATAATGCTCAGCATCCCTCTTCATGGCAGCCATTTCAACTCTCATCTTTTGGACTTCAGCCTGCAACCACTTAAAGGAATAATTGAATCCTATCAAATGCCTAAATGGATCTTTACTTGCCTCCAAAAAATCATAAGGAAAAGTTGCAAAATCAACGACAAACCAGAATAATCAGCATATGAATTTCTTCGCAAAAACCCCATTAAAATCTTTAAGATATCAAAAAATGATTTGGGAAACATCTTCCACTCCACTCTAGGGGGCAACAATAACATTATTATAATACAAGTCAAAAGAAAATTGCCTCCAAGGAAGAAAGCTTGCTCTCAGCATCTCTTTGACTTTGACGTGCACGTTCAACTTCTTCCTGCCGTGCCTGCATCTTGATATTAAAAAAATGGACACAATTAAATCCATTCTCACACTAAAAGTTGAAGCTATTATACTATCACAGAAAAAAAAAATGAAGCCATTAGAAGTCTAGCAATCAAATACAGGGATATACTGCTGCTGCTGCTGTTACTGAAAGGACAAATTATTGTTTTGGACCTGCGGTAGTCGCAATTGTAGAGCAACTAGCAGCTTTTGAAATTATATAGACTATTTAATCTAAAA